>NC_037676.1:39550594-39750392 GCF_003255815.1 Theropithecus gelada | reverse complement strand
CGTCTCAAAACAAAACACATATGCACACATATACACACACCCACACATACACACACAAACGCACAAACACACCTCCACACATAAACACACACACATAAACACACACATACACGTGTGTTTATACACACACATACACATACCCCAACACACACACTCACACATACACACATACACATACACACACACACATACACATAAACACATATACACCCCAACCCCCACACATACACACATAAACACACACAGATACACACCCCACACATAAACACATATACACACACACCCACATACACACAAACACACACATAAACACACACACATACACCCACATAAACACACACACATACACCCACATAAAGACATACATAAACACCCACACACATACCCACATCCACACATCCACACACAAACACACACACTTAAACTCACACACATACACACATAAACACCCACATATACATATACACAAAAACACCACATACACATATAAACACACCCCGACACATACACACACATAAACACACACATACATGCACATGTAAATACACCCACTGCAACACACCCACACGCACGCATACACACATACACATACATACACATATACACACATACACACACCCCCTGACACTCTCCATGCATATACACATACATAAACACACCTACATACATATGCACAAATGCACACATAAACATATACTCGGACATACACACACACACCCATACACACCTAAACATACACATAGACACACACAGACACATACACACACACATACACGCATACACATACACACACACCCCAGACACTCCCACACACATACACACACATACACACACATACACACATACATGCACTCCCACATACAGATACACACATAAACACCAAAACACACACTCACACACGTACACACATACACACACAAATGCACACATAAACACATGCACATACACACATGTACACACATACACATAAACACACATACATCCCCAGACACCACACACACACATATACATAAGCACACACTATACACACACTCTCACAGACATACACACAAACACCCCACACACCCACACACATACACACACAAACACACACATACACACATACCCATATACACATGTAAACATCCACACCCACACACGCATACCCACTTAAATGCACATCCACAGATACACGTCAATACTCACATAAATGCACACACATACACACCCATACACAAACGCACACATACACACATATATACACATATACATCCACCCACCCACACACATACACACATACATTCGCATACACACACACACACACGGAAAGTCCATAATGTTGTGCATGGGTTTTTGTAAACTGTGACATTAAGTGAAATGCCGTATAATGGAACCAATTTTTTTCCTCATCAATGTTATACTGAAATTACATTGAATGAAATGATGTTATTTGAGGACCTGCTAGACCTGGTTTCACTTAAAGGTTCAGTTTCCAAGAACCTATGGATGATGTTAAGTAAGGACTTTCTCTCTCCATATATATATATATATATATATGAACATATAAAAACATATATATTCTCTATATATTCTCTCTATATATTATAATATATATTTAGAATACATACATATATATTAATAAAGGAATTCATGCACACACACACACACACACACACACAGCCAAAGGAAGAAGGTACTGAGTAGACCTAGGAGAGTGGGAAGAACTCTTGCTGGGCAGATCCCATCAAGCCAGCCATACATGCACCGGCCCAGTTGCTTGTCCGTTCCTCTGAACCCTAATAAGCCTTGTGTTGCTGTGCCACATGTCTCATGAAATCAGTGGTTAGGCATCCTCGTCCCTCCCAAGAGGACTGCGAGCTTCCTGAGGGCAGGTGGGAGCCATGCGCTGAGTGTTTTTGTGCATTCTTGCCATACTTCCCCTGCTCCCCACTGTACAGCTTTGCTCCTGGCTGTCATTTACTGACACTGCCAGGGATGCACAGGCTGGGGGGCTGGAGGTGGGGTGGACTGCAGGAGGGGAGGGGTGGGACAATTTTGATGAAGGCCTAGATGTCTGCACCAGAAGAGGGGATGATGTATTAATACATTAAGCATTAGTCTACTTGAGACCCCGATGTCAAGACATGAGTTATGGGTGACAGTTTTATAGTTATGGCAAAGGGGTTTCTTCAAGCCAGTGGGAAAGTTTTCAAACATCTCTGAATCTTGATGTAATATCAGTACTGGTGAAAGAGCCCCTTTAGCCCACCCGGGAATGGCAGAATCTAGTATTGTTCACTCATCATGGTAGCAGCAGGCATATTGGGCCTACAGAGACATGCCAAAACATATATATTTTTTCTGTTTCTCCTGTTCTGATTGCCTTCCAACAGAACTTTGGCCTTGGCTGGCTTCTATTTAATCCAGGGGAACAGCTGGAAGGGCATTTTCTAGCTTCTGTAAGTCAGGTTGGAGATCAGGTGTAAGTGTCCGGTGGGTAGTGATAAAAAGGTGAAAATTAAGATTCTTAAAATGTGCTGATTAAAGTTTCATGACTTTCCAGAGCTACTAATGCCTTTGCTGCCTTTTCTCCCATAGACTCTCATACCTTCTTGTTACCTTTGCTTTTTCTTTTTTCTAATAGCCTGAAGTAAGCATGCGGGCTAAACAACTTTCTTCTGATGCGTGAGAGTTGTGAGTTTTAGATCAGGCTGTGTGACTGTAGCCTGTCAGCCCCACCCAGCACTGTACCAACTGGACTTGAGTACTGTCAGGGCCTGCCAGGCCCACACCTACCCTGGGTATTGCAGGTGAAGTGCTCAAGAAGATGCAAGTGCTAACTGGGTAAAGACTAGGAAAAGTCTTTATGACAGGATGCCTGGAAGGATGCCTTCTTTGCATTACACATTAAGAATCACTGTTTCAGTATTTTTGAATGTCTTGGCATCATGACTGCTTAATTTCTCCCAGATGATGTTAGTACAGTTATTGGTACATTTGTCCAGGGTAATATCTTCATAATATCTTAAGACTTACTGACACAGATAATACTTTTGATATGATAAATAAAATTATTCCATATGGAAGATCTTTTTGGATGATTAGTGTGTGGTGGCTTATCCCTGATTGCCTGTTAATGTTCAACTTCTGTTTCATTGTCCATTTTATTTAAGACTCTTAATCTTCTGCAAGATTTCTAACTACTTTTTAATTTTCCTTTTGTTTTATTCTAGCAAAGCCAGCATGGGCATCTTACCTTTTATCAGTCATTATTAGTCAAAATAGTTCACTGGAACACAAAATGAATTGCTGGTAAGAGGCTATAACGAAGTAGACAACAATAGGCTGAAGAGCATACTCAACTCAGGGCAATATGCACATGGCTAAGAGCAGCTGTCAGATGATGTGCTTCGTCCTCATTGCTTAAGAGAACATGGGTAGGGTATGCTTTGTAGCCTGAGTTCTCATTTGCAGAGAGCAGTTGATGTCACTGAGTGGATTTTAGGAGTCAGACCATCACCCATTGGTTAGCACTCAGTCACATAGCCCACCTACCCGCAGGAGAAGTTGGAAAATGCAGTTTGAATGTGTGGGTAAAAGGAAATGGATTTAACAAACACGTAGCATCATCTCTATCATGGTCTACCCTTCTGACCACCAACTATCCATCTCATTCTTCCTCTAACATGGAACACACACATCCCCTCTTAATAGGAGTGACCTCAAGTTCTTCCCAATCACTGTGTTCAGCTCAAATTTCAGGATCTCCAGAAGTGGGCCTCCCTGTTGAGTGGGAATGTGGCTCCCCTTGGTTCGGTGACCTATGAGCAAAAGAGAAATATTACTGCTTTCCTCTAGACTTTTCAGTGGTCATGATAACAGTAACATTCCCCACCCAGAAAAAAAGAAGAATGAAGACAAAGAGAAATCGCTGGTCCATAGCAAAGCTAGCATCCTGTAGGACGACACTGTAACTTTTCCCTTTCCATAAAGTGGGGCAAGTTCCCAGAATATAATCTGATCTTCCTCTGCGGGAGGGACTTTCTTTTTCATTTTTCCCAGTGACCCCTGGCACTGACCCCTGGAGTTCTTTCCTGTCCATTATTCTCCTGGCCACATCAGAAATGGATCTTCGGTCTTCTCTTCTCCTAGGGGACTGCCAGCATTCATAGCCTACTTCCTTCCTGAGACTGATTTAAGACTTGCAGAATATTAAAAGTGTTTCTAATTTAGTGTCATAATGTCTTTAGTAATATTATTCTTTCAATAATGTAAAAAGGCTTCCAATTTATTTTTTTAGAAAGTTCCATGTATCAGTAACAAAATGATTCTCTCCTAGATACAATTTCAAAACTGCTTGTTTATTTTAATGCTTACTTATGCCTGTGAGGAAGCATTGTCTCTTTTTTTTTTTTTTTCAATTTAATGGTGGGTATCTTGAGTTTATCTAAGAAAAGCAGGTGGAAAGGTCATGCCCTTCATTAGATTTTTGCCAAAGGCCTGAGTCACATGCTCAACTGAGAAGTTTCCCTGTGTCTCCAACCCTCAATGTGTTTTAAAATGCCATCTCTCATAGTTGGATGTCTAGAAGCCATTGGCAAATGGCCTTTCAAACTCTCTATGTCCCAAATTTATAAATTATCTCTCTTACATATGACTTCTATCTGCTAATGGGTCAGTTGTATTCTTACTTTTTTTTCTTGAAAAACTTGACCAAACACCAATATAGACAATTAGTAATGAATATAGTAACAAAATAACATATCTCAAAGTATTCTTCATCCTCTTTCAATTCTTCTAGAACTCTATCCGTGTCCTAAAAGTCCTAGAATAGAACCCTCTGGTTCTACAACCATTAGCTCAGTAGGCAGGTAGTGTGCCTTCCAAATTATTGTAGGCAAGTTTTGCCAGTATTTTGCTACCATATAACCTAGATCTATAATATCCGAAACTTCCGCATTTACTACCAAACTGCCACACCAATGTCATATTTTTAGGGTTTTTTTTTGTTTGTTTCAGGATAACCCCAATATCTATGTCAGACAAGGCAGCCTAATTCTGGCAACGAACACTTTCAGCATCTTAGAAATAAATTCTTTCTTCCTTACATTATAGCCATTATAGGTCAGTGGAGGGGGATTTGGGGTCACAAAATTATTTAGAACTCAGGCTGGCAAAGGCTTCTGACATTGCCCTGAGTATCAAAATCCAACTGGTATCTGGGAAACTGATGGGGACTATGGGTGACTGCACAGGACATTTTAGGGGACAGCTCTGGAAGTGGCAACATCATATCTCCCAGGTTCCACGGACCAGAACTCAATCGTGTGTTTTCTTCTTACTGTAGAGAGGCTGGGGCATGTCACTTTGCTGGGTGCCCAGGAAGGAAATGAAACTGGTTTGGTGAACACATAGCATTGCCTCTGTGCACTGTGTATGTGTGACGCTGGAGGAAATGTGGTGATTAAGACCCGCATTGGGGATGCTGGGGTGAAGAAGAAAGAGAAGGAGAGGAAAGACTGTGATTCCCAAAGGAAGTGGTTCTGGCAAATGAATGAAACAACTGTGGAAACTGAGTGTTTGGGAGCTGCGGTGAATCTGATGCCCATTTTCCCGTTTTCTTACAGTGCCGGGGAGGAAATGGAAGCAAACAATGTGCTGTTTGTCTAAAAGACAAAAGAATAACATGCTATTGACTTAGACTTTTCTCTCCACTTCCCCTGACTTAGCTGATCAAGCGCAAGAGGTTTTCCGGTTGGAACTTGGAGCCCGTGTGCCAAGTGGCATGTCTGCCCTCTAGCATTTCTCTTGTCCCTACCTTTTGGGGCCAGCTGTCTCCCAGGTCCTGAGCTCTGTGCCCCACTGCTAAATAGTCTGAACCATCCCACCTTCTATGTGGAGATGGAAGGACAGGACCCTCCTGAGGGTCTCCTCAGCTGTGCCCTGTTGTTGAGGATACTGCCTGTAGTATCCCAGGATCTTATTTAGATGGATGTTTGAGAGAAATTTTCCTTTGCTCTCCTCTACAAGAAAAGCCATTCCCTTTTTGAGTGGCAGCTCAATGTAGACACTTGACTCTGTTTTTTTATTTACTTTTGACACCAAATTCATGGCCAAATCCAGCAACCAAACAGGATGCCGTGTACACATTTCTTGTGCTTGACTTACCTCTGATTGTTATTTTATTTCCCCTGTTTTATTTTATTTTATTTTTATTTTTGGATGGAATCTTGCCCTGTTGCCCACACTGGAGTGCATTGGCACAATCTCAGCTCACTGAAACCTCCACCTCCTGGACTCAGGAGATTCTCCTGCCTCAGCCACCTGAATAGCTGGGATTACAGGCACGCGCCACCACACCTGGCTAACTTTTGTATTTTTGATAGCGACGGGGTTCCACCATGTCGGCTTTGAACTCCTGACCTCAGGTGATCTGCCTGCCTTGGCCTCCCAAAGTGCTGGGGTTGCAGGTGTGAGCTGCCGAGCCCGGCCTCTCCTGTTTTATTTTAAATATGTATCACTCATTTATTTTATCTACTTGAATTAGATGTGTGTGTGTATATATATATATGTGTGTGTGTGTATATATATATGTGTGTGTGTGTGTGTGTGTGTGTGTATATATGTATTTGTTCTTGAAGTCTTTGAGCAAAATGGTGGAGTATAAATATGTAAATATTTGTTATTTTAACATTTTATTCATTCATTTTTTTGAAGAGGCAGTAAATTCACAATTCAAAATTCAAAAACTATGAAAGGGTATAGTATGTGAAAAGTCTCCCACCTATTCCTATTTCTTAGCTACCTAATTCTCAGATGAAACCAGTCTTTCCAATTTTCTTTGAAATATTCTATGCATATAGATGCAACTTAATTTTTCCGTTTATATATTTTTCAGAAATGGTAACATGCTATAATCTTAGTTTCGTTTGTCTTAATAGATTTTCATTTTATGATTGTATTATGATTTGTAAAGCACTTGTTGAATGGACTGATAACTCCTTAGTAGCCTTGATAAAACTCTGGTAGGAAAAAGACTTTTTCCTTGTGAATACTCCTGTAGCAATGCACGTATCAGTTGCTTTTCAGATCTCGACCCATGCTGATTGGTTACTGACTGTGACAATTTTTATTCCAGCTTTTCTATTCCCAGTATTCACTTGAAAACATATGCATTCCTGACCCCCAAGTAATTCCACCATCTGGGATTGTTTATTGTTTCAAAAAGATATTAGCAGGATGGGGAATCCCCAAAGTAGGTGGGCTTGAGTGTGGCGCAAAACCATGTGTCTTTGCCTAAATCTCTTCTGATACTTGCGGGTGTTGAGAACAGTGTGCTTTCCTTGTTTTCTGTGATTCGAGAATTTAATTAGTTTCCTCAGGCTTCTGTACTAAGATGATTTAATTTCGAGTGGAACTTTTCTAACTTCAAATGCTGTCACTTTCTCAGAGGATCCTATGAATGCGTAATTGCACCTGTTCAGGAGGTACCCAGGCCATGTTCGCATCTCTGCTCCCATGCCTCCTCTCCACCCCTTCCCCAGCCCCCTCCTCCCGTCCCCTGGGATTGCCTTTGCTATCACTATGCCAATTGCAGGAAAGGCTCTTAGAGTCCTTTTAAAGTTTTTAGGTTTTATTAAGAAAATAGGAAAAAGAGAACAAAACTCTTTCTATCTCTGCCAAATATTCCTCTTCTGACCCTCTTTGCAGTCCTGGCTATGCCATTCCCTAGCTTTGTTCTGATTTGGGAAGTCTCCCTGCCTTCTGGTCCAAGAAATCCTCCCCATTGATGTTTTTCATTAATTCCATGGACCTATCAACTTGTCAATACATCTTCTGGAAATCTAGCTTCTCCAGGTTTGGCCGTAGATAATACCCTTTATGACTCACCAGGTCTCCGGCCCTAAAGCCAGCTCCTGTGTATAACCTTACGGGGAGCCCTTTGGGATGCTGTCACTTGCTTTAAAGACCCAAAGCCACATTTTCCTTTCCCACTTCATGGAAAGTTTCATGCTTCCTTTGGATTCATCTACTGAATTTTCCTTCTTCTACCCCTGGAGTGAATTTACTTTTAGTTTATCCTCAGAGCAGGTCTTAGCTATGAAAACAGCTTTTGGTGTACCCAGGGTCAGAAGGCCCGTGTTGTTGGAACAGTCTTAGCTAAATCACTTTACCCTTCCTGATTTTAGTTTCTTCTTCTGTAAACAAGAAGGTTGGGGATCTTCTTTGTTTTTAACCCCTTTCCTCATGCCCATCCCCTCCCTATACCCTCATGGGCAACTAATTTATGAGGTTCAATATTACTTTTATTTGTATCTGTTCTTTAAAATGTGTTTGCCTTTGTGGGCATGGATTCTTTTTTTTATATGTAATTTTTAAATTTTAGAATAGTTTCAGATTTACAGGAGGGTTATAAAGTACGGAATATTTTTGTGTACCCAGACATACCTTGTTTCCCCTACTGTTAACGTCTTACATTGTTATGATACATTTGTCACAGCTAATGAACCAGTATTAATACATTATTACTATTATATAACATATATATATATATATAGATATATAGATATATATATTTTTTTTTTCTTGAGATGAAGTTTCACTCTTGTCACCCAGGCTGGAGTGCAGTGGCACAATATCAGCTCACTGCAACCTTCGCCTCCTGGGTTCCAAGTGATTCTCCTGCCTCAACCTCCCAAGTAGCTAGGATTACAGGCATCTGCCACCATGCCCAGCTAATTTTTTGTATTTTTAATAGAGACAGAGTTTCACTATGTTGGGCAGGCTGATCTCAAACTCCTGATCTCAGGTGATCTGCCTGCCTCGGCCTCCCAAAGTGTTGGGATTACAGGTGTGAGCCACCACGCCCAGCCTATAACCTATATTTTAAAGTGTCAAGTCCAATCTTTGTTCAGATTTCCTTAGTTTCTCTGTCATGTCTTTTTCTGTCCCAGGGTCCCACCCAGGATTCCATGTTATATTTAGCATCATGTCTCCACAGGCTCCTCTAGACTATAACAGTTTCTCAGGTTTTCCTTGTTTTGGATGACCTTGACAATTTTGAAGATTACTGGTCAGGTATTTGGTAGGATGGCCCTCAGCTGAGGTATGTTTGATGTTTATCTTATAATGAGACTGGAGTTATGTGTCCTTGGAGAGTAAGACCGCAGAGGTTAAAGTCTCCTTCTCGTTATGTCACATCCAGGGTACCTGCTGTCAACATGACTTATCAGTATTGGTGCTGACCTTGATAACCTGACTGAGGGAGTGACTGTCAGGTTTCTCCACTTCAAAGTCACTCCAGTCCTTCTCTTTCCATTGTGTACTCTTTGGGAGTATATCATCAGGCACAGTGTATGTAGGCATGTATTTTTATTTTATTTTATTTTTTGAGGTGGAGTCTCACTCTGTCACCCAGGCTGGAATGCAGTGGCATAATCTCGACTCAATGCAACCTCCACCACCCGAGTTCAAGCAATCCTCCTGCCTCAGCCTCTTGAGTAGCTGAGATCACAGCTGCATACCACCATGCCTGGCTAATTTTTGTATTTTTAGTAGAGATGGAGTTTCACCATGTTGACCAAGCTGGTCTCGAACTCCTGACCTCAGGTGATCCGCCCACCTCAGCATCCCAAAGTGCTGGGATTATAGGCGTGAGCCACCATGCCTGGCCCGGCATGTATTTTTAACACGCTATTATATGACATTGTGGTGTGAATCTCATTCTTATCTTGCTATTCATTTGGCAGTGTGTTTCCAAAAGCCATCCATGTTCCTGCATTTACATGTAGTCCATGGCTTCTAACTGCTGTCTAATACTCCATAATGAGCATCCATTACATTTCGTCTTTCCCACTCATTCAGGGATGGATAGTTAGTTTGCCACCAATGCCCTACTAACACAAGCAATGCTGTGACAAACATCTTAACAGATTCCCTAAGGAACCTTGGGGAATTTCTCTGAGATAGCGTGGAGACAAAAGTGACTCCACCTTGGATGCTAATCTACCACATTGACTTCCGATTACCCCAGTCTTGTGAATGCCTCCTGATTGCTATTTTATCTCCTGTTTATAATGCAGTCAACTTTGATGTTATGGCACACATTACAGGCTGTGACACTTGCCTTTTCTGGAGGGTGCCTTAATTGTCTTGCACAAATCATGTATCCCCTTTCCCTATGGAAATATACCCAGCCCTGGGTCTGGGGTCTTGCAGGTGTGAAGCTCTACCTGTCTTGCAACCGCCGAAGACCACGCTTCTGTCTGTAAGTGCCCCCAGTAAAACACACTTCACTGCCAAACTGAATTTGTCTCCCCTGTTCTTTTTTTGGCTCCTTCAGCATTTGGAGGCCACTTTGTACTTACGACCTTTTCATGGAACAGATGAATGTATAACCATCGTAAGGTATGTTATTACTGAATTGAACTCAGCCTTGCTCTACTCTCCAACCAGTTGTACATGAGGGTTCCCAGATCTCTACGTCCCTGCCAATCATTGACTTTATTCAGCTTTCACATTTTTTTCCTAATCTAGTAGATATTTGATATATATTACTGTGTTTTAAATTGTATTTCCTTAATTATTACAAAGTTTGAACAACTTGTAAATATACTTATTAGCCCTTTTGTTTTCTTTTTAAAGTGGTTTCTATTCATATCATTTGTCCAGTTTTTGTTGGGGTACTTGTATTCTTTTTATTTCCTCCTATGTTCCTTGTTGAATTTAGATATTGTAACTATCTTCTCCCATTCTGTTATCTTCCTGTTATATCTGTTCATGGTGCCCTTTGTTAGTTTTAAGCTTGTCCATTTTATGTAATCAGTTTAGTAAACATTTTGCCCTACAGTTTGTTTAAGAAGCCCTTTCCACTAATAGATCAAAAAATATTAAGTATACTGTCTTTAATTAATCTGACACTTCCATTTTTCATATTCATATATTTAACTTTATTTGGAGCTTACCTTTAAATACTGCGTAATGTAGGAAGCCACTTTGATTTTCTTCCATATGGTGAGCCAGTTTTCCTACCACCATTTACAGTTCATTCTTTCCCTGGAATTTAGGGTGTCACTTTGACATGTGTTAATTTCCACATGTGCATGAATCTGAATCAGATCCTTTTCTTCTGCTCTGTGAATTTAATTTGCTTGATCTTAGCCAGTCTTTACTGTATTTAGTTACTGTGCTTTAATATCTGAGAGGGACAAATCACATATCTATCTTCTTGTATTGTAGAGTTGACTTAGCTATTTGTTTAGTGTGTGCTTTTGAATCCATGTGAATACTTGAAGAAGTCTGCAAATCCAGTGGAAATCTTGATTGGAACTTCTTCAAGTTTAAGAATTAATTTAAAGACAATGAATACACACACACACACACGTATATATATTATATACATACATATACACACGTGTGTGTGTGTGTGTGTGTGTGTATATATATATATATATATATTTTTTTTTTTTTAAATGGAGTTTAGCTCTTGTCAACCAGTCTGGAGTGCAGTGGTATGGTCTTGGCTCACTGCAACCTCTGCCTCCTGGTTCAAGAGATTCTTGTGCCTCAGTCTCCCAAGTAGCTGGAATTGCAGGTGCCCGCACCACACTCAGCTAATTTTTATATTTTTAGTAGAGAAGGGGTTTCACCATGTTGGCCAGGCTGGTCTTGAACTCCTGACCTCAAATGATCTGCCCACCTCGTCCTCTCAAAGTGCTGGGATTACAGGTGTGAGCCACTGCGCCTAACAACAATATTTTTATAGTATCAAGTCATCTTATCTTAAAGCAGGGGTATCTATCTATCCAATTTTAAACCAATTTCTATATTAAAATTTCAGAGAAAGGTAGCTTAATAAACATATAAACCATGAGAACACACATAATTATTGTGTGATTTGATTCTTAATACTATATTTTCTTCTTTCCATTATTTTGTCAAGGTTTAATCATTAATCTTTTAACTAAATTGTAATCATGTTGAGAACAAAGGCCATGTCTTTCATTTCTTTTCTTTTAAAAAAAATAATATCAAGATGTATTTGAGATTCTGAGGATACATGTGCAGGTTTGTTACATGAGTACATTGCATGATACTGTGGCTCGGGTATGGATCTCATCACTCAGGTAGTGAGCATAGAACCCAATAGGTAGGTTTTCAACCCATGCTCCTCTCCCTCCCTTCTCCAGTAGTCAGCAGTGTCTGCCGGTCCCATCTTTATGTCCATGTGTACTCAATGTTTAGCTCCCACTTATAAGTAAGAACATGAAGTACTTGGTTTTCTGTTCCTGCATTAATTTGTTTAAGATTTTGGCCTTCAGCAACATTCATGTTTCTGCAAAGGGCATAATTTTGTGTTTTTTATGGCTTTCCGTGGTGTGTGTGTCCAACACTTCCTTTATCCAATGCATCAATCCAATTGATGGGTACTTAGACTGATTCCATGTCTTTGCTTTTTTGTAAACAGCGCTGCAATGAACATACGAGTACATGTGTCTTTTTGGTAGAATAATTGACCCAGCAGTCCTAGTACTGGGTATATACCCAAAGGAAAGTAAATCGTTCTACCAAATGCCTTGAATTACTTTTTATCCTTTCTGTGTCTCAACATAGAAAGAGTTCAGAAAGTTTTTTTTTTTAATTAGTTGGCATCCAGGATAAGCATCTTATTGGTGGCAAGTTTTTAAAATTAGTTGGCATCCAGGATAGTTGGCATCTTATTGGAGGTTTTCTCTGACCTCCTCTTTTTCCTTCTTCACATTTCTATCTTTTTTCTTCCTCTTCATTGATTTGCCTGCTCCTTCCCTCTCTTTCTTATTGCCTCCCCTGAGTGAAGATGTCTAATGTGACCATGTAACGGGAGCTCACACCTACCTCCGTTTATTGAGTGAAGCTCAGCACTTTTTTTTTTTTTGCAGTGTGGTGCAGTTCCTCTGGGAATGAGCAATGTAACTTAAAACTAGCTGTGTCAATAAGTCAAGGTGAGTTTTCAGCTTTATACTACTGCATTGCCAACCGTTAGAAAGATGTTAACATTTATTGCCAAGCTGTCTCTTAAATATCCTGTAATAAAAAGCCAAAATACGCTGTCTTTTTTTTTCCAATTTCAACCTTAAGCTGCATTTTCATTACCACATTTTCTTTGCAAAGTGCTGTAACATTCTTTATTGAAACCTTTATTGTTTCAGGTGTTCCCATAGTAGTCTCCTTTCATCTAAAGAAAAAAAAAATATTTTCTTAAATGAAGGGAAAGGGAAGTATTATAGTGTATCTTTTTTATTTTGCTAGTGACCTGTTTAACCTCTGCCTTGTGGGCTGTTATTGCCTCATGTCTGCTTTTCAATCTATATAATTATGATGATCCAGAGACATAATTTGACCTGTACCCTATCAAAATCCATATAATAATAAGCTATATGATAATGCAGTTTTCTTAGTTTAAAAAGTGTTTCAATCTGATTGTGTCACTGTGCACAGAATTAATCAAGTCAGTTTTCTTTGAGACTGTGCACTGGGAAGGCAAGATCATGTTTGAAGAAATAATTATAAAAATCAAATGCTGAATTTGCTGAGGGCACTAAAAAAGCACAGTATGCCTTGCGTCTAGTATTTCAAGAATCTAAATGTCTTTGGAATTCCTTGGGATGGCTGAGATAAAAGGACTGGTGATGCTAATTATGGACTAATCAATTTTCTAATCCTGTTGAGGAGGAAATAAAGTTTTGAAATTAATGATGTCACTGTGTCTCTATGGCATTTAGAATTTTTCATGAAATGTTTTCTGAGTAAAGGAATATGAGATAATGTTTACTATATCAGCACCTTAAAGACCAAAATGTGTTTGCTCAGAGAAGCAATCCTATAGCTAAAATGTGAATGTGGCAGAGAGGCACATACTTTGTTTCATAAAAATAAAGAGCCATGCCGGCTTGTAAGGTCCAGGGTTATTTCTTTCATCTTTGAGTACATGGAACACACTTAGATCATCCCTAGCCACTTAGACTTGACACCAGAATTCAAGAGGGACTTTTGTTTGTGAGACAGTCTCACTGTGTCACCCAGGTTGGAGTACAGTGGCACAATCTCAGTTCACTGCAACTTCCGCCTCCTGGGGTTCTTAGAGATTCTCCTGCCTCAGCCTCCCGAGTAGCTGGGACTACAGGCGTCTACCACCACGCCCAGCTAATTTTTGTGTTTTTAGCAGAGACGAGGTTTGGCCATGTTGACTAAGTTGGTTTCAAACTCCTGACCTCAGGTGATCCACCCGCCTCAGCCTCCCAAAATGCTGAGATAACAGGCGTGAGCCACTGTGCCCAGCTGATTTTTTAAATTTATTTTTTTATTTTGTCTCCACCCCACTACCTCCCCCTGCCCAAGCGAGTCTTATCTTGGTCTCTGGGCATGTTCACTCTGGGAAACTGCAAGTTCCTTCTACTTGTTTTTCTGACAGTGGTACACAGAAAGATACACTGGTTAATGTTCTTATATTTAGGTCAGCCAAATAGAATAAGATCCTAAAGGTGGGTGACTTGCAGCTATTTCTGAGCGTTTTCTTCTAAGTTTGGAGCCTGGTGATAAACAACTGTGATGTGTGCCTGCATTTATTATCCCAACATATTTTTTGAACATCTACACTGTGTAAATATACCATAATAGCTTCTATTTTATCTTCTATGGGGATTCTAGATTTAAAAAAACACATCAAAAATCTTGCACTCATTTTGGGTAGGGAATTAAGACAGGAGCAGAAATGACATCCATACAAATGAGAAGGGTGTATGTAGCATTAGAGACGCGGAAGTATGTGCTATCCGTCACAGAGATTTAGGATGACTTGGTGAGAAACAAAATGCAACTTGACTTATTCTCTATTTAACGAAATGTGAAAATAACATAAAGAGCTGCCTGTGTTTTTTTGTAGAGTAGATCTGTATACATAACATATTTAATAATTACAAAGGGGAAATGTGGTTGTTTCATATACAGAGTAAAGCTCTGTTTATGGCAGCACATCTCTCAGAATTAAGGCTGCCCAAAGCCAAACTTTAAGAAGCATTGCTTTTCTGTATTTGAATATTCTTCATATGTGTGATCGTGAGGAGCTGCACATCCATGTCATTAAGAAATAAAGTCATTGCTAATGGCCTGAATTCAAAAGAAAGAAAGAGAGAGAGAAACAAAAGAAAAGTCTGTTGTGATGCTTAGTGTTTGCTTCCATAGAGGTTTAGGCGTTTGAAACTCCAAGTGCTCCAGTGAGAATTCACACACTGTGGATCGAATTGCCCAATGCAAAAAGTGGAGAATGCTGTTTCTCAAACTGGGTGTAACTTTGACATTCTGCAAATTCTTTTAGACCTTTAACGTTTTGGTTTTTAAATAATTCTTAATGCGTATATTTTACAAGGTATGAAGATGAAATGTTCCCCTTTTTCGTGACAACAATTAAGATATATTTTTTTCTAGAACAAGATGAGATTATTATTTTTTCTCAGACAAGGTTCATCAGATCTTTGAGAGTTTTGTTCTTCTGAAAACTTGAGATTTTTTTTTTTTTTTTTTTACTTAGACTTGAGAAATATTGGTTTATTTGAGCTTACTACTCAATTACCCCTTTTTGGCTTTAATATTTTATTTTATTATTATTATTATTATTATTATTTTTTTTTTTGAGGTGGAGTTTCACCCTTGTTGCCCAGGCTAGAGTGCAATGGCCCGATTTCGACTCCCTGCAGCCTCCGCCTCCCTGCAGCCTCCGCCTCCCAAGTTCAAGTGCTTCTCCTGCCTCAGTCTCCCAAATAGCTAGGATTACAGGCCTGCGCCACCATACCTGGCTAATTTTGTATTTTTAGTAGAGACAGGGTTTCTCTATGTTGGTCAGGCTGGTCTTGAACTCTCAACCTCAGGTGATCTGCCCGCCTCAGCCTCCCAAAGTGCTGGGATTACAGGAGTGAGCCACTGCGCCCAGCCTGGTTTTAATATTTTAAAATTTTTTTGTGCCAATAATCTCCAAAGTCAACCAACAGTTTAGATTACGAAGATGATCATTAGACAGATAGATAGATTGACTGATTTATCCATTTCCCAGATATGTTGTGGTTGCTGTTTTCAAAATGGACTTCCTTTTTTGTAGGGCAGTTTTAGTTCACAGCAAAATTGACTGAAAGGTACAAAGATTTCTCATGTATCCCCTGCCCCAGACATGCACAGCCTCCCCCATTATCAATATCACCCACCATAGAGGTGCATTGTTAAAAGTAATGAACCTACATTGACTTACATCATTATCACTCAGAGTCCATCGTTTACCTCAGGGTTCACTTTTGCTGTTATGTATTCTATGGGTTTGGACAAATATGTAATGATTTGTATCTATGATTATAGTATCATACAGAGTAATTGTATTTCCCTAAGAATCCTTTGTGTTCTGTCAGTTCATCCCTTGCTCCCCACTAATTCCTGGCAACCACCGATCTTTTTACCATGTCCTTAGTTTTGCTTTTTCTAGAATGTCATATAGTTGGAACTATACGTTATGCAACCTTTTCCGATTAGCTTCTTAAATTTAGTAAATGCAAGCTGCATTTAAGTTTCCTTCATGTCTTTTCATGGGTTGATAGTTCATTTCTTTTTAGCGATGAATAATATTCCATTGTTTGGATGTCCCACAGTTTATACCTTCATCTACTGAAGGGCCTCTTGGTTGCTTCCAAGTTTTGGCAATTATGAGTAAAGCTGCTATAAATATTCATGTGCAGGCTTTTTTTGTGGGCAAAAGTTTTTCACTCCTTTGGCTATATACCAAGGAGTGTGATTTCTGGATTATGTGGAAAGAGTATGGTTAGTTTTGTAAGAAACTGCCAGATTGTCTTCCAAAGTGGCTGTACCATTTTATATCTCTACAAGCAATGATGAGAGCTCCTGATGCTCCACATCCAATAGTATTGTGAGTGTTCTGGATTTTGGCCATTCTAATAGGTATGTAGTGGTATTTCATCATTATTTAATTTGCAGTTCCCTGATGACATCTGATATGGAGCATCTTTTCCTATGCTTATTTGCCACCTGTATACCTTCTTTGGTGAGGTGTCTCTTAATGTCTTTGGTCCAGTTTTTAGTGGGGTTGTGTTCTTGTTGAGTTTTAAGAGTTCTTTGCATATTTTGGGTAACAATCCTTTATCTTTTGGGTAGGGAATTAAGACAGAAGCAGAAATATTTTGCAAATATTTTCTCTCAATCTGTGGCTGTCTTTTCATTTTCTCAACAATGGTTTTCACAGAATAGAAATTTTTAATTTTAATAAAGTCCAGCTTGTCAATTTTTTCTTTTATAGATCGTGCCTATGGTGTTGCAACTAAAAAATTATCACTGGTCCCAAGGTCATCTAGATATTTTCCTATATTATCTTCTAGAAAATTCATAGTCGTATATTTTAAATTTAGGTCTGTGGCTCATTTTGAGTTCCTTTTTGTGGATAAGGTAAAGTCTCTGTTTAGATTCATTTTTGTTTTATATGTGGATGTCTAGTTGTTCTAGCACCATTTGTTGAACATACTCTTTTCTTCATTGTGTTGCCTTTGCTCATTTGTCAAAGATCAATTGACTCTATTTATGTGGACCTATTTCTGGGTTTTCTATTTTGTTCCATTGATCAATTTGTCTATTCTTTCACTAATACCAAACTGTCTTTATTACTGTAGATTTGCAGCAAATCTTGAAGTCAGATAGTGTCAGTCCTCTGACTGTTCTTCTTTTTCAATATTAAGTTGGCTATTTTGGGGTTTTTTGCCCCTCCGTCTAAACTTTAGGATCAGTTTCTAAATTGATTCAAAGTTATCCACAAAATAACGTTTTGAGATTTTGATTGGGATTGAACTGAATCTATAGAATAAATTGGGAAGAACTGATGCCGTGAGAATCTCGAGTCTTTCTATCCATTAACATGGAATATCTCTCTATTTATTTAGTTCATCTTTGATTTTCTTCATCAAAATCGTATAGTTTTTCTTATATAGATCTTATACATATTTTCTTATATTTATAAATAAGTATTTTTGTGTGCTAACATTAATAGTATTGTATTTTGATTTCAAATTTCACTTGCTGTTGGTTATAGAAAAATAATAGACTTTTTATGTACTAGCCTTGCATTCTGTGACTTTGCTATAATCACCTATGAACTCTAGGGGCCATTTTATTGATTCTTTGAGATCTTTTATAAAAACAATCATGTCATTTGTGAAGAGGGATAGTTTCATTTGTTTCTTCCCCAAAGGTATACCTCTTATTTCCTTTTCTTTCCTTATTGCGTTAGCTAGGATTTTCAGTACAATGCTGGAAAGCAGTGGTGAGAGCAGACATTCTTGTCTTTTTCTGATCTTGATTTGAATTCCTCACTGTTATGTATGATGTTAGCTGAAGGTTTCTTGTAGATGCCCTTTATAATATTGAGAAAATGTTTCTCTATTCCTATTTTGCTGAAAGTTCATAACATGAATGTGTGTTGGATTTTGTCAAATGATTTTTCTGCGTCTATTAATAGGATCACGTGATTTTTTTCTCTTTAGCCTGTTGATGTAATGGACTACATTAACTGATTTTTAAATGTTGAACAAGTTTGGCATACCTCAAATTTCACTTGGTTGTGGTGTGTCATTTATTTTGTACATTGTTGGACTGAATTTGCTAATATTTTGTTGGAAATTTTTGCATCTATGTTCATAGGAGATATTGGTCTATAGTTTTCTTTTTCTTATAATACTGTTTTCTGATTTTGGTACTAGAGTAATGCTGGCCTTATAGAATGAGTTAAAAAGCTGCTAATGAAATTATTGAAATTATTATTATTAGTTTTTTTAAGACGGAATTTTGCTCTTGTGGCCCAGGCTGGAGTTCAATGGCATGATCTCAGCCCATGGCCACCTCTGCCTCCCAGATTCAAGTGATTCTCCTGCCTCAGCTTCCTGAGTAACTGGGATTACAGGCATGCACCACCTCGCCCAGTTAATTTTTTGTACTTTTTAGTAGAAACGGGGTTTCACCATGTTGGCCATGCTTGACTAGAACTCCTGACCTCAGATGATCTGCCTGCCTCGGCCTCCCAGAGTGCTGTGATTACAGGCGTCAGCCACCGTGCCCCACTGAATATATATATATATTTGTGTGTGTGTGTATATATATAGATATATATATATAGAGAGAGAGAAAGAGTTGTTGTTGTTGCTGTTGTTTGTTTTAAAGAAAGTATCATCCGAAAGACACCATAGAGAATTGGTATAATTTTTCTAAAATGTTTGGTAGAAATCATTAGTGAACTCATTTGGGTCTGGTGCTTTCTGTTTTGGAAGGCCATTATTAATTCAATTTCTCTAATATATATAGGCCTATTAACATTATCTATTTCTTCTTGTATGACTTTTGTCAGATTGTGTCTTTTAAAAAATTGGTCCCATTTCATCTAGGTAATTAAATTTGTGGACATAGAATTTTTCATGGCGTTGTTAAATTATTGCCGTAATGTCCATGAGACCTGTAGTAAGTTCCCTTTTTAATTTCTGTTATTAGTAACTTGTGTCCTCTCTCTTTTGTTCTTAGCTTTGCTTGAGGCTTATTGATTTCATCAGTGTTTTCAAAGAACCAGCATTTGGTTGTGATAATTTTCTCTATAATTTTCTGTTTCTAATTTTATTGATTTCTGTTTTAATTTTTATTTATTTTCATCTGCTTGCTTTGAATTTAATTTTTTTCTTCTTTTTCTAGTTTTCTGAGTTAAAACCTTAGGTAATTGATTCTAATATTTTCCTCTTTTCTAATTTATGCATTCAATGCTATGAATTTCGCTTTAAACACTGCTTTACTGCATCTCACAAATTTTAACTTGTGTTTTTATTCTCATTTGGTTCAAAATATCTTAAAGAGTTTCTCGAGATTTTTTTTTGACCCATGTGTTATTCAGAAGTGTATTGTTTAATCTCCAAGTATTTTGGGATTTTTAAGCTATCTTCCTGTTATTGATTTTTAGGTTAATTCCACTGTGGTTTGAAAACTGATACTGATTTCTATTATTTCTATTATGATTTTTATTATTTCAAATGTGTTAAGGTGTGTTTTACAGCCAGAATGTGGCTTATTTTGATGCATGTCCTAAATAAGTTTGAGAATGTGTATTCTGCTGTTATTGGATGAGATAGTCTATAGATATTCATTATATTCAGTTGATTAATGGTTTTGTGTTTATGTTCTTATTAGTTTCTGCTTTTTGGCTTTGTCCATTTTGGGTAGAGATGTGGTGAAGTGCCCAAGTATAGTAACAGTTTGGTTTATTTCTCCTTGAAGTTCTATCAGTTTTTACCTCATGAGTTTTGACACCTTGTCATTAGGTCTATACACTTTAAGGATTGTTATGTCTTCTTGGAGAATTAACCCTCTATCATTACATAATACCTCTTTTTATCCTTGATAACTTTTCTTGGGCTGTGTGTTTCATCGTTGATTCAAATGCTGTCATGCAGCAAATGACTGTAGTTAGATTAATATCTAATATATTTGTTACTGTTTTCTATCTGTTGCCCTTGCTTTTTGTGTCTGTTTTTATTTTGGACTCTTTTCTACATATTGTGGTTTTTATTGAGCTTTTTATATGATTCCATTTTCTCTCCTTTATTAACATATTAGTTATTCTTATTTTTTACTCTTTTTATTACCTGGACTAAAGTTCGTAATATTCACTTACAACCAATCCAAGTCTACTTTCAAATAGCACTATACCCCTTTATGGTTGGTGTATCTCATAATATCAAAATAGTCCTAATCCCTTTCTCCCTTCCCTTGTTATATTGCTTTCATTCATTTCTCTTGTACATACTTATACAATTGAATACATTGTTGCTTTATTATTTTGAACAAACTGTTATCTGTTAGATCAATTAGAAAAAAAATTCTTTTATTTAACCCTCATCCATGCTCTTCCTGACTATGCAGATCAGAGTTTCTGACCTTTATTATTTTCCTTTTACATTTTAAAAATTGTTTCAAATTTTTAAAATATCTGCCTTTATTTTGTGCATTCAAATGGAAAACCCTTCAGAGAGCCCTCAGAGCCCTCAGGAGAAAACTCCAAGGTAAAGAGGCACAAATATTTAAATTTGGAATAAAAACAGAAACCTTAGTCTTTCTTTTTCTCTTTTTGCTTCTGTCTGTCTTGGTCTACACATATCAGAAAGGAAAGGGAAAGAGAGAGAAAGAGAGGGAGACAGACAGGAACAGAAACATTTTTTAACTATCTAAACATCATTGATATCTAAATATAGTTTTGTATCTCTCTCTCTCTCTCTATCTCCATCCATACATCTATTTATCTATCTTTCTATCCATCCATCCATCCATCCATCCATCCATCCATCCATCCATCCATCCATCTATTTATCAAGATGGAAATGGTCAGACAGACAGACACAGCAAGAGAGAAGCTAGGCAGGATGCTAAAGGTAAGGCCAGCTGGGAACATGTCCCGATTGAGGGGACCGGCCTGAAAAAAAAACAACCCTCCCAATGGCTAGAAACAGTTAAAAAACTTGGAGTAGAGAAGAGGGGCAGAGGAAAGTCTATATGTTGCTAAAACTGCCTTCAGGTTTAACCATTGTTTTATTTACTGATAGAACATTGTGTCGGCCTAGGTCGAAGCCCTAGGAAGTAATGTTGAGAAATAGTAGCAATAGCAATAAAGGGAAAGAGAAATTAATCTCAGCCAAGTGCTGCTCTGGGAAAGCAGGTAAGAATTATCCACTTTGTCAATGAAGTTTTCTTCTGTCAGAGCCAACAGAAGTTGGAAGTGATCAAGACTATCAGGAGCATCAGCAGGGACCTCTGTGGCTCTAAAGTGGGGTGGATTGATGCAGCATATGGAAACTCAAGGCAGCTCTTCACGGTGGAATCAGTCAGGGAGTAAGATGTGTTTATTGGTTTCTAAGTGTGCTTTTCTGCATTTCAGCAACGTCTTTTCTCCTAAAGCCTGCAAGCGGGGCTTGAAAAATAAGATGTCTTGCCCGCTGTGGGTTGTCATACATTAAAGAGCCTAGCATTAGGACCTTGGAGCAGAGGCATGCCAGTCGGCAAGAACACATTCCACTGTGGAGCTTGATAAATGTTTGCCAGGAGAGGAGGAAGAGAACGTCAGAAAGTTCTTTCTGAGATGTGTGTGGGTCATTAACTTGCAGATCAGGTCCCTGAGCATACCGGCTCTGGTTTATGTGTGGATTTCCAGTTCTTTGAAGACTTTCCTAGATCACAAGGAGGGGCAGGAAAAAGCCAGTGAAGAGCCTGACCCCATAGCCTGAAGTAGAGGTTCCCCTTGCCCCCCGTTCTTTGGCATCATACTGTGTCTTCTTGCTGCCCCTGCTAGGAAGCTGGGCTGTGCCTGATGGAGCAGTGAAGACCCTGGAGAAGAGTGAAGGGCATGGACACCTGATACTGCCTCCCCAGGACCTTGCTTTACCTGCCAGCACCTCAGTGCCCTGGCCTATTGCCTGGCTAACTCCTTAGAAGGTTCTGACTTGGAATCCAAGGTCTTGCCCCATATCCGAAGCCTGCCTGTTCTAGTGCATGTTCTAATGTTCAACACAGCAACCTCAACATGGGGGATGCTGCAGGGGAGGAGGCTGTGACCTGTCAACAGACCCCCTGCCTGATAAGCTTACTGGTGGCAACAGTTCCATTTATTGAGGACTGAGTGCTGTACCAATCTTTCTATGCATCCTGTCATTTCTTCTGATGACCTCTCATGCGGTAGATATCTCAATTTTACATGCTCTTCCTTAGAGGAAATTGTAGCTCGTGGAAGTCCTGTAATGCGCACAGCTACAATACCTGGGCCCTGTTATTTTGCAAATTCTCCAAATACCACCGTCCTTAGTCTTGCCACTCACTCCCCCTCCCCTTCACTGTCCGAGGTCAAAGGACAGGCGACAACGCAGTGCAGTTGAGTTCAATTGCGGTCTGTTTAATTCAGTAAGGGTATATTGGGCTCTTAGAATGTGACAAGCACTGAGCCTGGGGCCTAGCACGCAGGGTGGGTAGTAATGTCGGCACTGTCTGGTAATGTCATGGAGCTCCTTGAGGGCATGGATTAATGTGTGTGGCACAAGTGTGATATCGCTCAGGTGGCCCTAAGTGCACCAGCAGAGGCACACTGCTCAGACAGGTGCTGGTGCTTTTTTTTGGTGTTAGTGGCTAGTGGGGTAAGATGTGGGGTGGTGGCTAGGCCCAGATTCACAGAGGCACTGTGAGGTGGGATCTGCAGAGTGAGTGAGGGTTCGGTGGTTAGACGGGGGAAGAGGACACTCCAGGGGGATGGCACAGAAGCTCCGAGCTCCAAGTGTGGGGAAATGGTGTGCAGTGTAGCTTTGCTGGAGCACACGCCCGATTCCCTGCCTGTGGTCCCTGGAGGTGAAGACCAGGTGAAGTGACTAAGGAGGGGACAGTTAGCCAGTTGTGGGGCTGGAAGGCCTTGTGCTGCATGAATCCTGTCCTGGGAAGTAGATCAGATCTCCGAGCACAGCAGGTGGCTGTCTGTTCTGGGACTTCATGCAGTTTCCCTGACACCCAGAAGAAAGAGAGAAAACAAGGTGACCTCTGACTGAAAGGGGAAAGAATTCCAGACTAGATTTGATGAAGAAGCTAAAGGGAATACTGTGAAAAATGCTTTAGGCTTGCAGTTCCAGGCACCTTCACCTCTCCAGTCTCTGCAGCAGCTGTGTGGGGCGGGGCCAGGGAGGCAATGAGATACCATTCTAACTAGTGCATTTAAGGGAGAACTGTAGGTCTGCAGTTTTGAAAGTTTTTCTTTCTTTCTTTCTTTTTTTCAAATACCACGGAGACAGTGATAAAGAGCTGGGTGAGATTCAAGGGTTCTGGTTAGCAGACAACCACTTGGTGAGTTGCTGACTTCAGCACTTGCTATCTCCCTTCCTCAAGTGCTTTTCTCCTCCTGTGCTAAATACACAAAAAGAAACACCCTGACATGAAATATCAATGTTTTTTGTTTTCATTTTTCAGTACTGATCTGAGTAAATCACGGCGTGGTAATTTATTGGGAAGGAAAATGTGGCATGGCGGGGGATATGCCTTGAGGTGAGTGTCATGTTTAAACAGAACAGACAACGGTGGGGCCAGTTTCCTCTCTCTGGAGAGCCTCTTGGAGCCTGCTGTTAGGTGCACGGGCTGCTCTGGATGCACACTGGGGATCTGTTGATATATAGGCTTTCAAGGCAGGTTAAATATGGAGCGGAAACATCCCCTTTCTTTGTAGCTGCGCCAGCCCCTGAGAGTCAGCCAGAGCGGGAGAGCCAGCTTGTTCTGGGGAGGGGCTTCACAGCGTAAACCTCTATCTCTTCACACACCAGAGGTGCTATTGAAGACTCTGAGTGAGAAGAAAGCAGGAAAGAAGAACAAAGAAGAAAGTGTGGAAAATTAAAAGCTGCGATTATATATTTTAAGCACTTCTTTTGCTTTTCGGTTCATTTTGTAACAGGAAGGGACCAAAACCGGTCTAGGCAGTGTCTTGGCTAAATGCTACGATACCGGTGGTGGTGGTGAATGGAATATCAAACATCCCTTTGGATGCTCAAGAATGCCATCGTTTTGCAATTTGCAGAACGGAAAATGTTTATTATAAAGTATGGGGAAATTTTTATATGTAACATTAATGCAATGGATTGTATAAAATAAATCTGGGGAGTGAGAGTTTATATCCTGAGTTCTAGAGTCTCAGTCCTTTAAATCAATACTCCTCTCCACTGATGAGAGCAGTTTCCCAACTGATGCATCAGTACAGCCAGTCAAAACATAAAAGGAGCCCCCAGGGAGGAAGCAGGTGTGATGCTAAATTCTCCCCTCAGCCTAGGGACAGCCTAGGCTCTGAATCGAATGTCTGTAACTGTAAATTCTGGAGTTAACTATGTTGGCCAGAAATTGCACTAAAAAGCAGTCTCATGGTCTGGTGATCATGGTATTTCTATAAGGATCTCTTACAACTTTCAATTCATGCCCTTGGCTACCGATGGACGACCTCGTTTGTATTTGTGTCTTTAGGAGTCAAATGTGCCAGGGCCTCTGTGTGGGTGTTTCATGTGAGTGTGCAAACCACTGGCCACGACAGCTCTTGGAGGTTTGCCCCCAGACCAGCCACAATGATCGGATGCTTGGCTATAAACACTGGCTCAAGGTTAGGGCTTTCAAGGTAAGGGCTAATTCCAGAGTAGATGTGTGATTAGACTGGGGTCTGGGGAGTTATACCATGATGCCAGGATCACAGAATAGCATTGCTGATGAGACATTGGTAAGTGGAGAAGTAAAGGTGCAGAGAGGACTTCTGAGGCTTCGTCCTAGGTTCCTAAGCTAAGACAGAGTGTTTCTGCGTCTGTCACCCTCCCTCTTCTGAGCTTCCAGGGCCATCTAGTCCTCCTCTCCTGTCAGGAGAATGAGATTCCATTTTCCACTTTTGCCCAATGCCCCCACCCCACCTGTAAGCCCTTGTCCTCATATGAACGCAGTCATTGTCATGCAAAAGCACAACACCTTGATGATGACAGCTGGCTGTTTGTGTCCCCAGCTGAGACAAAGACCCAGAGAGGAGAAAACTGATCCACAGGGGAGGGACATGCCTGACCTGGGAACACCTGTGCCCATAGGGGAAAGGAGAGTTGGAAAGGCAGCGGGACAGTGTGTGTCTCACAGCATCAGTGAGCTAAAACCCAGACCATGCTGCCCTGCGGTTTCCTGCACCAAGCCACATGCTCTGCTGTTGGGCTTCATTTCTTCTTTAGTTGTCTTTCCCCCTTCCCTAAGACAGGGAGGCAACACCAAGCCCAAGTAAACCCCCCCAGAAGAAGGCTGATAGAGAAGCAGGACTGTGGGCTATTCTGTAGAGAGTGCCTGGGGTCATCTGGCTGGAGAAAGACTTTGTGAAATGCAATGTAGTGTTTTCTTTGTGGGTGCACCAGGTTTCAATGAGCAGTCAGAACCAAGACACACAGTGCTACATGGTGTGTTGGGTAACTCCAAGTCTGAGTCAGGGGAGATCCTGATGCCTCCAAATGCCCATGGAGTCTCTGTAGCCTACGGTGCAGACAAACTATTTCCCATCCATGTGCATGAGGTCAGTTCTTCCTAAAAATATCCTACCCTGTAAGAAAGTGAGGCTTGTTATCCTGGTTCTGCACCACATTATGCATCAACACTAATGCATCAGTGCATTTAATTAAATGATATTTACGTTTGAGTTCAAGAATTTCCAAAAAAAGTAAAAAAAAAAATTGCCTTTTGATGTCTCCTAAGTCAGCTGGCAGATAACTAATTGCAAGGGAAATTCTGTTCGGTGAAAGTGGACATTCTGCTTAACTGAACGAGAATACCAGGGAGTGGGGAGAAAGAAACATGCTTTGTTTTCCACAGATGGGAGCTTGCATATGTCCTTGAGGAGTGTACAGATCTGGGGCAGAAAATACACAAATATGTGCTTCTACTAAGAGATCCCAAGGAGGGGCGAGTCGGTCACGCTTTTCCTGAAGAAGGTGACAAGAGGAATTCAGATGGATTGTAATTACAGATGTCACATCTCAGAGGACCCCTCAACCTTGAGAAACCTCAGGGCTTAGAGAAACGACATAGATATAAATGAGTGGCTCTGGTCCTCACAGACCAGCAGGTTTGAAAACATTGGGGACATTATTTGTCACGAGCAATTCATTTTACTTGGAAATGTTTGCAAGTGTTGGACTTTTCGGCATGACTTGGAGATGAGATTAAACGTCACAAGAGCTTTAGAAACGCCCCCAAATGGAAAATTTGTAACGCTTGAAAGGAAGCAGCAAATTCGCAAAAGGATTTCAAGGCTGTTGTTAAGTCATGCTATTAGGAAAGAAAGGTCAGCCCTTGCCCGATTGGAAAATCGATGGTGCATGGCTCTGGAACTTGTCTGGCTCCTTGTGTGTACAACGAGAGATGGCATTCCCCCTCCAGGGGCACACAGCCTATTGTGTGCCTTCTCACAACTGTCCTTCAGTCCTTCTTACCTGGCAATGAAAGGCAAAGTAGGGTTTCGTTCGTTTGTTTGTTTTTTGTTTCTGTATTTTTAAATTTACAGACTTATTTTTGTGCGCAGTTTTCGGCTTACAAAAAATTGAACAGAAAGTACCCGTGTACGCCCTCTCACCAGTTTCTTTCTGTCATTAATATCTTGCATTAGTGTGGCACATTTGCTGCAATTAATGAACCCACATGGACACATCATTATCACCCAAAGCCCACTGTTGCGCTCAGGGCTCACTCTTTGTGTTATACCTTTGATGAGTGAGGACAAGTACATAATGTGTATCCACCATCACAGTGTCATACAGAGCAGTTTCCCCGGCTGAAAAATCCTATGTTCTCCACCTATTCACCATCCCCACACCCCTCAGACAACCACTGATCTTTTTGCCTTGTCCATAGTTTTCCATTTTTTTAGAGCATTACATAGTTAGTATCATATAGGATGCAGCCTTTACAGATTGACTTCTTGTACTTAGTAATATGCATTTAAGTTTTCTTTATGTCTTTTCATGGCCTAATAGCTTAATTCTTTTCTTTTCCTCCACTCTCCTCCCCTCCCCTCCCCTCCTCTCTCTCTTCCCCTCCCCTCCTCTTCCCTCCCTTCCTTCCTTCCTTCCTTCCTTCCCTCCCTCCCTCCCTCCCTTCCTTCCTTCCTTTAATTCCTTTCTTCCCTTCCCTCCTATCTCCTCTCCTCCCCTCCCTCCCTCCCTTTCTTCCTTTAATTCCTTTCCTCCCTTCCCTCCTCTCTCCTCCGCTCCCCTCCCTTCCTCTCCCCTACCCTACCCTCCCCTTCCTTCCTTCCTTCCTTCCTTTCTGAATACTACTTCATTGTATTGATGTGCCATGGTTTATCCACTCATCTATTGAAGGATATCTTGGTTGCTAATGGCAAGATTTTTAATCTTATGATTATATTAGTATTACTGAAATTGAGAGAGGAAAGTGGCCAATTCAGGGAAAATATACTTATTTTTAGTCTCCTTTTTTAAAATAAAACAAGACTTTTGTCAGTTTATAAAAGAAACAAGATTGAACCATATGAAATTGCCAATATTTAATCATTTTTCACCTACAAAAATAGTAGTTTCACATGGTTCAACACAGCATATGCTCACAGTATACAGCTCACATACAGAAATGTAGAAAATTGAAAGTGAAACATAGGATTTTTTTTGTAGGTAAAGAAATATAAAATTAATGTAAAAGTATTTTCTGCCTCAAAGTCCAGTCAGAATAGTTTCAACCCCATAGCTAGTTTTAGTCTTTTTAATTCCAGAAAGAGGTGAACTCATTGCATGCTTTGGGTGAATAGCTACACTGGTGGATTTTGAAGCCACCCACCCAGACATGGAGCTGTAGCTCCTCTGCTGTGCAGCGACCCTCCTGACGAAGTTAGCTGGTGCTCATGGCTATCCAATTAATTGACAAACCAGTGGACACCAGGGCACAGGGCTGGCCTTCTATAGCTTCCTTGTCTGTGGTCTAAAAGGGAGAGCTTCGATTTCTCAGGCTAAGACAAAACATTGCAGAATATGCTGCTCAGTATAGTGAAAAGTGTGCTCGTCTTAGAGTCAGTAGTTGGTAAATAACTATTAATAAAAAAAATATACGTTCTGAGTTCTGGAGATTTAGCAGTGAGCAATTCAGACTAGTCCCTGCCCTCAACAAGCTTCTATTACAAAATGTTGGATGTGGGTGTGGGGAATTATACGAGTACAAGATGGCCCAACTCAGCCATGAGCCAGGGCAAAGGACCTGTGTGACCTTGGCCAGTTGCTCAGCCTCTTTGAGTCTTGGGGTTTTTGGAGGATCAGAGGAGATGGGCCATTAAGCATACATGAAATCACTTTGTAAATTGTTCATTACTCTCTCAGTGTAGTTTCTGTGGTTATCTGTTTTCAAACTATAATCCTGTGCTTTGGAAGCAGGCTTTCCCAGGCTTAAGTAGTTTGGAGCTCCTAGGCGAGCTTCCATGTTACCTCTTATTCCATCATGATTTTGGAACCTGGTCACATCTGTGCTCCCCTGCATTCTCTGGATGCCATCCTGTGCTCCTCCCCTCCCTTCTGTACATGCATTCACTCAGCGGGTTCTGGATATTTTTTCTAGAAGTTTTACTGTTTTAGGTTACACAGTTAGATTTATAATCCATCTTGAGTTAATTTTTAATATGGTGCTGATATAAAGTTAATTATTTTGCTTATGGATATCTAGTTGCTTTAGCACCTTTTATTGGAAAGAGCAGTCTTTCTCCATTGAATTACCTTTGCTTCTTTGTCAAAATCAACTGACCATGTAAATGTGAGTCTATTTCTGGCCACTGTGTTCTGTTTTCATTAATCTGTTGGTGTATATTTATAGCAGGACCACACTCTCTTGATTACCATAGCTTTTTGATAATCTTGAAGCAGGTAGTGTAAGTCCTCTATCTCTGTTCTTTGCTTTCACAGTCATTTTGGCAATTCTAAGCGCTTTGCATGTTCAAATGCATTGTAGAATCTGTTTGTCAAATTCTACAAAAAATGGCTACAGAGGTTTTAATTGGAATTGCATGGAATCTGTAAGTAACTTGTCAGATAAGTGACATCTTAACAATATCGAGTCTTTAATTCATAGTCTTAATGTATCTCTCAATTTTTTTGTCTTCAATTTCTCTCAACAACGTTTTGTATTTTTAGCATATAGGTCTTGCACATATCTTGTCAGATTTATACCCAAGTATTTAATATTTCTGATAGTATTATAAATGGTATTTAAAAAATTAAATTATAAACATTATTCTTTAAAATTTAAATTCTCTCTGATCACACCATTGCACTCATTCTGGGTGACAGAATGAAACCCATCTTTTAAAAAATATCAATTTCTAATTTTGTGTTGCTAGTATGTAGCAATACAATTGGTTTTTGAATATTAATCTTGTATCCTGAAACATTGCTAACCTACGAATTAGATCTAGAAGCTTTTAAAACCATTGTTAACCTACCAATTAGATCTAGAAGCTTTTAAAACAGATTCTATATTTTCTACTGCTACAGTCATATTGTTTGTGAATGAAACAGTTTTTTTTTCTTTATTTTGTGGAAATAAATGAAGACCATCCCAATGAAAACAAACAAAGGGTATTTCAGAGCTTGCTATAACAAGAGAGTCAACCACAATCATTTGTGTTTGACAGAGACTCAAAGGCAGGCAGGGGACTGGGGAAGCTTCTTGGTGGAAAAGGGAGGGAATCACGTATGCCTTGACTGGAAGTGACTGGCATGGGGAAGTTTTAGGTGGGTTGACTAGAAGTGGGGCAGTGTACATGACTGATTTGTGGTGAATATATGGCTTTTTTTCCAGTTTTTTCTAAGTTGGAAGTGGGAGCAATATGAGAAAAGCTGTCAATTATTAATTGTATTCTGGCTGTTTTGTGCTGATTGATATAGGAGTTACTGTTTGGCTTTCTGGGCTGTTTGCTACCCAGTTGCCTTCCTGGACTCATTATTGCAGATAGTAGGTTGGCTTCCTGGGCTGATTGCTATAGCTTGTGGGTCAGAGTACTGTTTATTTTTAACTGTTAATTTTTTGTGGGTACATAGTAGGTGTATATATTTATGGGGTACATGAGATATTTTGATATAGGTGTACAATGTATAGTAATTACATCAGGGTAAATGGGGTCTTCATCCTCTCAGGCATTTGACCTTTCTTTGTGTTGAAAACAATTCAATTATACTCCCTTGGTTATTTTAAAATGTATAATAAATTATTGTTGACTCTAGTCACGCTGTTGTGCTATCTAATTTCTGTTTTTATATATGGTCTAACCATTGTCCATTTGCATTTTCAGTCTTTCATTTTGCAATCCGGAGGCACTGTTTCTTTTTCTTGCCTTATCATGCTGGCTAGAACTTCCAGTACAATATTGCTTATAGAAGGGGTGAGAGTAGACATCTTTGCCTAATTCATCTTGGAAAAAATATTCAGTCTTTCACCATTAAGTACAATGCTAGCCATAGGTTTTCATAGGTGCCTTTTACAGGGGTGAGGAAGTTCCCTTCTATTCCTGGTTTGTTGAAAGTTTTCTTTTTTAAATCAGTTTATGTTTGATTTTCTCACATGCTTTTTTTGGCATCTATTGCACAGTTGCAATGTTGATGTGAGTTTACTTCTCCCTTCTTTCCCTTCCCTCTCTCCTCCCTCCCTCCCTCCCCTCCCTTCCCTTCCCTTCTTCCCTTCCCTTCCCTTTCCTTCCCTTTCCTTCCATTCCCTTCCATTCTTCTTCCTTCCTTCCCTCCCTCCCTCGTTCTCTCCCTCCCCCCCTTGTTCTCTCCCTTCCTCCCTCTCTCTCTCTCTCTCTCTCTCTGTAGCTATGATAAATTCTATCAATTGATTTTTAAATGTTAAATCTACCTTGCATTCCTGGGACAAATGTGTTATTCATTGTATATGTCCTTAGATTTGATTTGCTAAAAATTTGTTAATAATTCTTATATCTATGTTCATGAATAATATCTGTTTGTGTTTTTTTTTCCTTGTAATGTCCTTGGTTTTGATATCAGAATAATACTGGCATCAGAATGAGTTGGAAAGTATTCCCTCTTTTTCAGTTTTGGGAAGAATTGGTGTACAGTTGGTGTTTTTTTTTTTTTTTTTAAATGTTTGGTAGAATTTCTTAGTGAAACCATCCAAGTGTGATGTTTCCTTTGTGAAAAGATTTTAACCACAAATTTAATTTCTTTAATAAATAGTTTATTCAGGTTTTCTATTTATTTTTAAGTAAGCTTTGGTAGTTTGTTTTTTCAAGCAATTTGCTCATTTCATCTAAGTTGTACAATTAATTGGCAGAGTCATTTATAATATTACCTGATTATTACTTTAATATATGTAGAAGGAATCATGTTTTTTTATCTCTCATTCCTGATATTCATGATTAGTGTCTTCTCTCTTCTCTCCATTTGTTTCTCCAGTGGTCTGACTAGAGATTTATCAATTTTACTGATCTCAGGGAACCAGGTTTTGCTTTCATTGATTTTCTCTGTTGTATTTCTATTTATGTTTTCTTGATTTCCTCTCTAATACTTATATTTCTTCCTTTCTTCTGCTTTCATGAGGATTAATTTACAGTAGTCCTCTTTATCCATAGTTTTGCTTTCCACAGTTTCAATTAACCACAGCCAACCATGGTCTGAAAACATTACATATAAAATTTCAGAAATGAACAATTCCTGAGGTTTAAGTTGTATTCTGTCTTGAGCAGCACATGAAACATCATACCATCCAGTTTCATCCTGCCCTGGCTGTGAATCCGCCCTTTGCCCAGTGTCTCTACACTGGGGGTGCTCCCTTCCTGTGAGTCACACCTGTGGACCTCACAGGTTGTCAGATCCACTGATCTGTCAGATCCACCGATGAGGCATCACCATGTTTGTGTCCCAGTCACCCTTACTTGACTTAATAATGGCTCCAAAGCACAAAAGTAGTGCTGCTGGCAACTCAAATATGCCAAAGACAAGCTGTAAAGTGTTTCCTCTAAGTGAAAACATGAAAGTTCTCAACTTAATAAGGAAAAAAAAGTATGCTGAGGTTGCTAAGATTTACAGTAAGAATAAATCTTCCATCCATGAAATTGTGAAGAAAAAAAAATTTGTATTACTTTTGCTGTTGCATTTCAAACTGCAAAAGTTATGACCACAGTGTGTGATAAGTGCTTAGCTAAGATGGAAAGGCATTAAGTTTATTGATGGATGACATGGACGGAAACATGTTCTGATTGACAGCGATCAGGATTGCACTATCTGTGGTTTCAGGCACCCACTATAGGTCTTGGAACCTATTCTATAAAAGAAGATTGCCATACTGTTCTTTTTCTATTTTTATAAGGTGAGGTTGAGGTCATTGATTTCAGATCTTTCTTCTTTTCTATTATAAGCATTTAGTGCTATAAATTTGGGATGGCATTTCAAAGTCTCCATATAATGAATACGGAGTGTTAAAATTGATCCGGACGTTTGAAATTCTCATGTTCTACCTTTACATTTTATAGTTAAGGATACATATTACTCAGCGTTTTACAATTAATTTATGTACCACTCTTGGTGTTTATTGAAAAAACTTCTCTTGTGAAACCAGTTTTGGAATGTTACCTATCTTTATATTCAGAGACAGACTCTGTCTGTTCTGTTTTAATCTTGTTAACTGAATCCAAAATTACATACTAGTTACTCTTTGTGGATCTAGAACAGCCTTCAGTGAAATGCAATCCCAGTTTTCTTCCGTTAGCACAGCCTGTTTGTTCCCATCTATCCTAGGGTCCAGAATTCTTGAGGAAGGGGAATTTCATTAGACATACTAAGCCAAAAGAAGATGTCACACTGAAGAAAGGGGCTGTGTGAATTCTGACCAGTAAGTTGGGAGGCACAAGGACTGAATGAGGATGGTAAATGAATGGATGTTCACAGGAGATGCTGAGATTTCACAAGAGAATAACCAGAATGTGCATGCTGGCTGTTCTTTGTTTTGGTAGCAATAACTCAACCAAAATACTTCACATTCCAGATTATTTAAGCTGGTATATTTTGACCTTTGTCTGTATATGGTAGGCATCAGAGGTTTGAAGAATGAATGAATGAATGAATGAATGTCATGTACTTCTGTGTACTATTTATGTTCTATAATTCAGGACCATTCAACTTTTCTCATATCTGAAATATAGTGTAGTTTGTTTTTCTTTTTTTTTGGTAGAATTGGTTTAATCTAGTTTAAAAAAAAAGCTACGAATATTAATAGGACTCAAACATTAGTCAATTTCTTTTCTCACTTTGGCCCAATTTTGTAAATTCCCTCTCAGCAGAGAGGAGTAAGATTAGAAATGCCAGGAATTGGATTGAAATGTGACTTAGAATCAACACATCACCCCCTTGTTGAAGTCCAGAAGAAAGGGCTGTGCAGAAGAGAACAGATGGTTGTGTTTAAGGCACTAATTTCTTCTGGCTTCCTAATTCAGCAAGAAAGAAAGGAATCAGCAGCCACAGCCTCCCCTTGGCTGCTGTGTTTTGTCATGGAAGTCAGAAACAACTGCAGTGGGCTGTCGAGGAGCTGAAGGCAGCTAAACCGTCTCTCCTTAAAAAAAAAAATCGTTATCATTTTCCACCCTTATTAACCAGTTTTTAGAATCTTAGTACATTCCTGTGAAACAGCAAATCAGTCGGCAGGTGAAGAAAAGTGGGCCAGGCTTATTTGAAATCTAGCTAAGAGCAGATGGCGGGAGGGAAAGGGTTATGTGTGGTACTGCATAATGTGGTGCCCAATAACGTTAGGATGAAGACATTATTATTTTCCCTGGATGAGAAAATGTCCAGCCTGAATGCATGATTACACTGGTTAAACACTTCTCAGTAGTTTTGGACTAACTTTATATGTGCATATTTATCTGTGGGCTGACTTTTGTGAAGAGACTAAATCAAATTAGATTGTCAAGAATGATGAGGGTCAGGAAGAAATTATAGAATCCTGACCATGTGTTTGAGAAAGACAAGCAGAACTGAGTTTGACAGACACTTCTGTTTCCTTTGTTTTAACTTCAGTCTGAGACAGTGAGACTAATTAATATACTAGATGTAATCATTTCAAACCAAGGAGCATTTTTTGGACACCTACAGTACATTGTACCTTGTTACAATATAGAAGATTCATCATGCATTGTGCTTTGCCAAAGGGCTGTGGTTTGAAGCCCCGTGAGATAATCTGGGCAGTTATTAGACTGTATTTTATGAATTCCTGACATAAAAGTCAGAAAAGCTAAACTATGTGGCCAAGACAATGAGAGCTGTGAGAGGTCAGTATAGGATGAAATTAGTGTTCTGGAGATATAGGCGGAGATTTCAGAGAGGGGTCAGTCTTGCAATAGACATTGAAGGGTCTGTTTACATATACAGAGTCTAGTATATCAAAGGCATGTGTGTATCCCAGGAACCGGGGTGAGAATCAGCAAACGCTTAGAAGCACCAATATGCGATGTGTGATCTTAGGGTGCTAGGAAAACGTATCCTGCAGTCCAGCACTGTAGTTAAGACTTTAGTCTCTGAAGTCAGAAAGCCTGGGTTCAAATCCTGGCTCTATACAGTATGTACTTGTACAGGTTAAATATTATTTAACTTCAGAATGTAGTGTTAAAAGTTCATAACGTGCTTTCAACTCAGTCTATGCAAGCCACCTCTCTTGTTATTTATTGACTTATATACTTTTATCATCACAACCTGGGATGGATTTGACCTTAGGCAAGGCAGCTCTCTGCAGCTCAGGGAATCCCTGAAAAGGCTGGGGTCTGTCAAACCCCAGGAGCAGGGGTGATGAGTTCTCCATTGAGTGGGGATTGGGGCAGTGTGTCTTCATGTCCATCAAACTGACGAAACTCTCTGTGAGTTTTAAGGGTCTATCTATGGGTTCTGCCAAATTTTCTAGATAAATGTTTGTTATTATTTGCAAACAATAAGTTTTAGCTCTTCCCTTCCTATTCTTAGATCTCTTTCTTTCTTGGCAGGGAACTCCAGTGCTATATTCGGCAGCAGTAGTGATAGTGGCCATATTTTTCTTGTTTCTAGTCTTTAAAAGAATGCTATCAATATTTCCATATTAAGTATAATGGTTGTTATAGATTTTTCATACAGCCTGTATGGAGAGAAGAACAGCCCTATCTTTCCCTAGCTACTTGAATTTTAAAAATATTATAAATAGGTGCTGGATTTTGTCAAGTGATTTTTCTGTATTGATTTAGATATGTATTGTTTTCATCTGTTAGTCTATTATTGTGGTAAATATAGTGATTTTTTAATGTTGTGCTATGTTTGCACTACTAATTAATCCATGACTGATCGTGATATATTACTTAAAAAAACACAATGTTGTATTCAGTTGGTTAATTTTACTTAAGAGTTTTGGCATCTACATTTAAAAGCATGGACATATCAACCTCATAAAATGATCTGGGCATTTGAACCTCTAAAAATTATTGTTGGTGGTGTTAGTGGTGGTAGAGGAGAGAGGAAGTGGTTGGTGATCATTTCAATTATTATTATTTTTTGAGATGGAGTTTTGCTCTTGTTGCCCAGGCTGGAGTGCAGTGGCATCATCTTGGCTCACTGCAACCTCCGCCTTCCGGGTTCAAGCAATTTTCCTGCCTCAGCCTCCCAAGTAGCTAGGATTACAGGCACCCGCCATCACACCCAGCTCATTTTTGTATTTTTAGTAGAGACGGGGTTTTATCATGTTGGCCAGGCTGGTCTCAAGCTCCTGACCTCAGGTGATCTGCCCACCTTGGCCTCCCAAAGTGCTGGGATTACAAGTGTGAGCCACTGTACCTGGCCTCAGTTTCTTTAATACTTGAGATTTTTTTTCAAGTTCTTTTTTATTCCTGGGATTTTTTTATCATGTTTTCTAGATATGTATCTATTATGTTTATGTAGTTGTTTATAGTAGTTTTTATAATTTTATTTTTAAATAACAGCTTTATTTTGATATAAATATTATAAAGTTTACCATTTTAAGCGTATAGTTTGGTGATTGTTGGTTATTTGGTGTAGTTTTGCATGGATCACCACCACTGCTTCCAGAACATTCACACCATGTCCCCCAAAACCCCAAAACTCACTAGCAGCATAGATTAGTGGTATTAAACAAACTCTGTGCCCATTCTCCCCTTTGCCAAGCCCCTAGCAACCATTAATCTATTTTTCGTCTCTGCAGATTTGCTTATTCTGGATATTTTCTTTGCTTTTTTTTTTTTTTTTGAAATGGAGTCTTGGCCTGTCGTCAGACTGGAGTGCAGTGGCGGGATCTCAGCTCACTGCAACCTCCACCTCCCGGGTTCAAGCAATTCTCCTGCCTCAGCCTCCCAAGTAGCTGGGACTACAAGCGAGCATCACCACGCCCAGCTAATTTTTGTACTTTTAGTAGAGACGGGGTTTCACCATATTGGCCAGAATGATCTTGATCTCTTGACCTCATGATCCACCTGCCTTGGCCTCCCAAAGTGCTGGGATTACAGGCGTGAGCCACCGCACCCGGCCTATTCTGGATATTTTCATATGTATAGAATCATATAATATATGCCTCTTGTTTCTGACTTGTGTCACTTAGTGTAATGTTTCAAGGCACATCCATGTTGTAGCCTGTGTCAGGGTTTCATTCTTTTCTATAGCTGAATGATATTTATCTTAGGATATACTGCATTTTTAAAATTCATCATCAGTTGGTGGATATATGAATTATTTCCACATATTGATTATTATGAATAATGCTACTATAGTTATGTACAAGTTTTTGTGTGAATATGTTTTTCAGTTCTCATGAGCGTACTCCTGTGAGTGAAATTTCAGAGTCATATGGTAACTCTCACTTCTTCAGGAACTGCCAAACTGTTTGCCAAAGACGTCACACCATTTTATGTTCCCACCAGGAGTCTATAAGTTCTCAATTTCTCCACCTCCTTGGGGAACACTAGTTATTGTCTGTCTTTTTGATAGCCAACTTAGCATGTGTGAAGTGATATTCCATTGGACCTATTTTTCCAGTGACCAATGATGGTGAGTATTTTACCAATGACCAATGATGGTGAGTATCTTTTCATCAACTTATTGACCATTTGTATATCTCTTCCGGAGAACAAATACCTCCCCTCAACCCTCACAACTCGCACCTTGACTGTAAATCCCCACTTGTTCTGATTGTATTTGGAATCAAGCCCAGTTCCATGCTGGGTACTTTCTTCCCTTCTTGTAATAGATTTTGAATGAAATCTGTCTTTACCACTTTAACATCTGTCCATCTCTGGTTTTCTTTAACTGAGTCCTTTGCCCATGATTTTAATTGAGATATTTGTCTTTTTATTATTAAGTTGAAAAAATTGTTTACGTATTCATGATAGAAGTCCCTCAACAGATACATGATTTGAAAATATCCCATTCTGTGTGTTGTCTTTTTTCTTTCTTTTTGTTTGTTTTTTTCTTTTTTTTTCTTTTTTGGGAGACAGAATCTCACTCTATTGCCCAGGCTGGAGTGCAGTGGCATGATCTTGGCTCACTGCAACCTCTGCCTCCCGGGTTCAAGAGAATCTCCTGCCTCAGCCTCCCAAGCAGCTGGGACTATAGGCGCCGGCAGCCATGCCCTGCTAATTTTTGTATTTTTAGTAGAGACGGGGTTTCACCATATTGGCCAGGCTGGTCTCAAACTCCTGACCTCGAGATCCACCCACCTCAGCCTCCCAAAGTGCTGGGATTACAGGCGTGAGTCACTGGTGTCTTTAAAGCACAACATTTTTAAAAAATGTGATGACATCCAATTTATTTATTTTTCTTGTCACATGTGCTTTTGGTGTCACATCTAAGAAGACATTGTTTAACTTAAGGTCACAAATATTCAAAGGCTTTTATAGTTTTAGCTGTTACATCAAGGCCTACAATACATTTTGAGTTAACTTCTGTATATGGTAGGAGGTAGGAGTCCGACTCCACCATTTTGCATCTATTTAATTGTCCCATCATTATTTGTTGAATTGTGCTGGCATGGTTGTCAAAAATCCATTAACCACCAATGGAAGAATGTATTTATGAATTCGTAATTCTATTCCATTGATCTATACATCCATCTTTATGCCAGCACCACCCTGTCTTGATTACTGTAGCTTTATAGTAAGTTTTGAATTGGGGAGTGTGAGCTCTCCAACTTTGTTCATTGCAAGATTGTTTTGGCTAATCTGAGTCCACATGAATTTTAGAACCAGCTTGTTCCTAAACAGTTTTTTTTTTCTTTCTGATGCTATTGGAAATGAAGTTGTTTAATTTCATTTTTAGATTGTTAATTGTTAGTGTTTAGAAATGCAATTGGTTTTTGTATTTTGATCTTGCATCTTGCAACCTGGCTGAACTAGTTTATTAATTCTAATTTTTGGTGGATCGGTTAGGATTATGTCATCTGCAAGTAGAGAGAGTTTTATTTCTTCTTTCAAGTTTAGATGCTTCTCTCACCCTCCTCACCCCCATGACTTGTCACTTAATTGTCCTGTTGTGAACCTCCACTACAATGTCAAATGGAAGAGGCAAGGGGGGATATTCTTGTCTTGCTCCTCTTCTTCGGAGGAAAGCTTCGGATCCTCCGTGAAGTGTGCTGTTAGGGTTTTTCACAGATGGCCCTATCAGGTTGGGAAACTTCATCGCTATTCCTAGTTGTTGAATGTTTTTGTCATGAGAGGGTGTTAGATTTTGTTCAAAGCTTTTTCTGGCTCTATTGAGATGATCATAGAGTTTTGGTTTTTCCTTCTATAAATATGGTGCATTACGTTAATGGGTTTTCATCTATTAAACCAATATATCTTACTTGGTCATGGCATATATTTCTACTACTTAATATGTCTGCCTTATATTTTTTATGATTTCATGTTTTTGCTTCATATTGGTAATATCTTCTCAACTTCTTAAATATACTTATCTTTCTTATTTAAAATTCTTGGTTCATATATTCCAATATTTTTTTTTTCTCTTGGTTTTGTGCCCGTTGCCTACAAGAATGTCGGTGCTCTGAACTAAAACAGGAACACTGAGCAAGGGATTTGATATAGGAGGAAAGATAATGGTTCTTTCTGGAAGTATAGACAGTCCCCCACTTACAATGTTTCAACTTAACAATTGTTCGACTTTATGAGAAAAGGATACACCTTCTGTAGAAGCCATACTTCAGTACAGTATTTAATAATTCACATGAGATTGTTGACAATATACTATAAAACAGGCTTTCTGGTAGATGATTTTTGCCAGCTGTAGGCTAATGTAAGTGTTCTGAGTATGTGTAAGGTAGGCCAGGCTAAGCTATGGTGTTGGGTAGGTTAGGGGTATCAAATGCATTTCGATTTAGTTGATGCATTTCAATTTCAGTTTACCACAGGCTTATGGGGAGAAATCCCATCATGAGTCAAGGAGTGTCTGTACTGAGTTTCAGTAGGGTGGTCGGATAGCTGAAGGGCAAGGTTGTGAAGGTGGTTAGGAAGAGGAGAAGGAAAGTTGGGAGGGGAGGGAAAGATAAGATTCCGAGAAATGAAAACTGGCAGTTGAAGAGCTTGAGAGCTGGAAGGCATTAGAGCAGTGCCCCTGCCAAAAGTGGGTTTCCTTCACGCTCAGCACCTCTCAGCCTGCTGTTTCCAGGTTGCCGGCAGGTTGGCCTTGATACTGCTTCTCCCTGCTTTTGCCTATCACTGAAGTGCTATCCGGCTGAAGCCAGAAGGCAGCTCACTCCGTCTGGTTTATTTTCCTGCCAATCTGGGATTGGCAGCCACCAGGGAGAGAGGGGAGAGTTAGAAAGGAGAGGAAGGGAAAGCCGCGATTTTTTAAAATCCGTTTTCCTAGGGAGCACTGGGGGAGCTGGTGAAAAAGCTAATGCCCAAAACTCTATCCCTAGTAATTCTTATTACTCAGTCAGAAACCTGCCTTTTAAAAAAACTCCCTGTGATTCTGAATAGGTGATCCAGGCATCAAACTGAGAGAGAATGGAAAGGAAAGGACTCTTGCAGTCTGACCTCTGGCAGTCTCCTCTCAGCTGTCCTGAGGATGGGGTGCTCTGCGTGCCCTCACCTCTAGAAACGTAAACCTCTGCCTGTGTTTCTCTCTGGTTCCTCTCTGGTCCCTCTAGTTGAGGGAGAGGCATGACATGGAGCTCTGGGTGCTTCTGGGGGTGTTGGGTACTTGCATTAGTCCAGTTTTCATCCTGTTGATAAAGACATTCCTGAGACTGGGTAATTTATAAAGAAAAAGAGGTTCTACATGGTTGGGGAGGCCTCACAATCATGGTGGAAGGCAAAAGCATACCTTACATGGTGGCAGGCAAGAGAGAATGAAAGCCAAGCAAAAGAGGTTTCCCCTTATTAAACAATCAGATCTTGTGAGACTTACTCACTACCATGAGAACAGTATGGGGGAAACTGCACCACAATTCAATTATCTCCCACCAGGTCCCTCCCATAACACGTGGGAATTATGGGAGTCACAATTCAAGATGAGATTTGGGTGGGGACACAACGAAACCATATTAGTATTGATTGAATACTGATAATACATTTCCAAAATACATAATCCAGCCTCTCTAGCCAGGTGGTTGAGTAGAGGATGCATTACAATTTAAAATAAAGGTCCTGCAACTCAAAAAATCTTCTACTCAACCACCTAGCTACAGATGATGGATTATGTATTTCAGAAATTCCCTGTTTTTCTTTAATCCTGCCATCAATTGAAAGCAACCTGCAAACAGACTGAAATCTGGGTCTTTGAGTAGGCAAACAGAAAAATTGAAAAGCAGGTGGGGGTTGAGCTGCAGGTGATAATGGAATTGCAGCTGGCAGCATGTGCCTGCTTCCTCTAAGGCATGTAAAGTTGGATTAAATAAAACAAATATTGCTGGAATAATCAAACATGCTTTGGAGTACTCAACTGTGTTTGGGGACTCAGAAAGATGGGATTCAAAAGAGAAAATATCTGTTTTCCCGTCATTAGGTGAAACAAAGCTACTCACCTATTTTTCTACAATATTATTGCTGGCCCCAGCTGCATTGGTGAGAGAATTTTCAGCCCTGCCCCACTTCCACTGGGTCATTTTCTGGGCAAAAAACTGACTGAAGGATGGGGAGAGCAACATTAGTGTAGAGATGGGAGAGATAGATATGCTGTTCTGTGCACATTATTTTACACTGAGAAATGTTCTTTATAGAATCCACTGATTACTTTTTTCAGGTTATAAATGTTATGTATTCCTAGAAGTATTTTTTGAAAATAATGTGGATACAAAATCTTCAAAAATAAAGTCACATTTTAAGTGTGCCCTAGGAATTTGACTTTTAAAATATAATTTGCTGAGAGATGGAGAATCCCTTTGTTCAGCAAGTACTCTACTATTTTGTTTGTTTAGTTAATCCAACTTTTTCTTCTATTATTACTTTGTTTAAAGGGAGTTTTGTTTGTGTTCTGTAATCTGACTTACCTAGCTACTTAAATAGTTAACGAGTATTTAAAGAGGAACAGCCCTGTGCAGAATATTTAAAGGTGTGTTATAGGGTTGTTGGATCAAGAGAAATGGAAGATTCACTCAAAATAACAGAGTTCAGTTTGAGAATAATTAATGGTACATGCTACAAAGTATAAAATAATAGGGTAAAAAGAGAATCTAATGTAAAAATGTTGTACAGAGTAATGAGGTGATCAGAGTAGGTTGGGGGAGCTCCAGGGAGCCTTGTTGCAGCTGTTGACCTCATTGGAGTTGTCTGAGGGACTGCCCTGCTTGCCTTGTCATTCATATAAGGGTGGGGACTCTTGCCCCTTGTTTTTTCCCACAGACTAAACCTCACTCGAAATAGGTGGCTATCCATTCACATGTGGTCTCTGTGTCACCCCTCTCGGTGGTCTCAGGTGATCCAGCTATGCCTCCCGCCCCTCTGCCCAGATGCTTCAGGGGCCTGACTTACCCTCACCAGTGGCCATCAGCTGACACTCAGGGAGGTAGCAAATACCACTCCTCCAGCGCTTTCAGCAGGAATAGCTGAGGCTGCTTGGGAGGCCCGGAGCGACAGGAAAAGGGCTCTCTCAAGTTCTGAAAAGAGAATCTGCCACCAGATCAAATTTTGACCCCTAAGTTTGTTCAGCTGTATGGTCCAAATTCAGATTAGGTCGTCACCCAATCTGAGATGTCAGGAAAGGCTTTCTGCAGAGAAAATGTCCCCTCCACCCACCCATCTGCAGCCAGGTGTGTGCTGCATGGCAGCCTTCCCAAAACATAGTATGGATTTAAAAAATTTGTTAATTTTTGTTTCTCAACCACTTTATCATGTATATTTAAATTTATTTTGTAATGTCTTGTTTTTGAGTATTGCTGCTATCCTTGTTATCATTCCCACTGTTTTTATTGCTGATTTATTTTGTGAAAGTTGTACACTAATGTTCTGTTTTATGTCAAAATCAAAAGTATTTAATGAAATACTAGTTGTATTTAATGTGGTTATGGAATCAGCTGGAAACACAAAACAAACAGTGATTGTACAGCAGGCTGGACCCAGGAGGTCAGGTTCATTTTGTTACATATGCAATAAACTCACGACTTTATTAAAAAAAAGAAAGAAATCGGTGGCTATCACACTAGTCTTTGCCCTTGCCAGTGGTGGGGTTAATTTTTGGACTCCACACAGTGCTATTTTTATAAAGTGCTGTAATTTTTCTTAGTCCAGCCACAAATTTTACAGAAGAAACCCAAGATGTTGTAAACTGTAGCCCAGGATTGGCTCATGTTGTTTAAGGTTCCATATTTTGGAAGGATTTGATAGCTTTGTTACTTCACATTACCCAGTCTTCTCTGACTTTAATCACTGATCACACTGGCTTTATTTTTTCCCTTATCCCTAACTTTAACTTCTCTTCAAGGACTTTCTGGGGAAATAGCACTTTTTCCCCAAACAGCAAATAGAGGCCTAGATGAGCCCGTGTTCTTTTATTTCTCGTGTGACTCTGTTTAAAATGCACAGACATCATGGAGACATATTTAGCTCTGTACTGAACACCACAGAAAACTGTTCCTCCAGGCTTTGGTAGTAATTTAATTTTTTGAGTTGCAGGACTTTTATTTAAAATTGTAACGCATCAATGTAGTCACTTGTGTAGGCAGACAGCCACATAGATGATTACAAACATGCTTCCACAATCACGGGCACTGCACATCCCACTGTACATGATTTTTTCTCCAGCAAAAATTTGCTTTTTCCTAATACTTTTTATGATAAGTGTTCTTCATTTTAAATGCTATTTTAAACATATTTTGGAAGAAACGAAGTGACCTAATTCTAGAAACATTAAGACTACCCTTTTTGCTTTTGGAAATTGAACTGATTGCTGTGTAGAAGAAGAAAGACCCCAGGAGAACATCAAGTGTCGATGGATGGCATACACATTAGTCAGCCTAGGCTGTGTCATAACAAGATACCAGATTTGGGGGCTTAACCAACAGACATTTATTTTGTTGCTGTTTTGGAGGCTAGAAGTCCATGATCAAGGTGCCAGTAGAGTTGGTTTCTGGCGAGGGCTCTCTCCTGGCATGTAGACAGCTGCCTTCTTGCTGTATCCTCACATGGCCTTTTCCCTGTGCACATGGACAGAGAGAGAGAGCGAGCAAGCACAATCTCTGGTGTCTCTTCCTTTTCATATAAAGACACCAGTCCTCTCAGTTGGGGCCCCACCCTTGTGACTTCACCTAACCTTAATTACTTCCTGACAGACCCTGCTTCCAGATACAGTCACATTGGGGATTAGGGTTGCAACACAATTCAGTTCAGAATAAAACAAACGTCCATGATCCTATAATTAAAAGCTAAGTCATGACACCTTCAGCCACAGAAGCCTATATATCTGACCACAGGTTAAAGGACACTTTACAGAGCTAGTATCTAGTGGATCCCTGATTCTTGGAAACAGTAGAGGAGTTAATGCTGCCTTGTTCCAAACCTCTCTTCCTCAACACACTGCCTCTGTTTGAGCCGTGGACTCTGCAGCAAGACAACTGCTACTCTGAATCTCCTCTTTTGCACTAGTTGCAGGAAACCTTCAGTTTCTTCAGAGCTTATGCTTCAACTGCAGTCCATCAACTCATCTGCTGAGAGGTTTCCTCCGCCGTGCACTCTGTCAAATGCCTGTGGGCACTGCCGCTTAGGACTGTCTCTGGTCTGTGGGCTCCCTTGCTCCTCTCTGACCTGTACTGCAGCCATGGAGTTTAGAAATGGAAGTAGATCTGTGAGGATTTCAATTTCATTTTTTGAATGCAAAGGGATCTGTAACAACATATTTCAAATGTACACAATACTTTTACACAATGGCCTTAATTCTTTAAGGGTCTTGGGTTCTTGTTCTGAGGTTGACTTATTCTTTCCTTCACATGTTGAATCACTGAAATGACAAATCTTTATTGAGCACCAGCCATGTGTCAGGCATTGTGATAGATTTTGAGGATACAACAGTGAAACCAACAGATATAATCCTTGTTTGCTGAAAACTTGTAAGTTGTGGGATCTTAAGAAAATCTCTTGGTCTTTCTGGGACATGTTTTCCTCTATTAGAATGATAAATCATCAGTGTTAGAATGAATCTTTAAAATGATGATTTTTCCTTCTGATTATTGGAATGATTTGGTCTTCTAAGTAATCTAAAATTTCAAAAATGCATTAATAAGAAAACTTAAAATCACTCGTAATCCATATAAACAATGCTAATCCTTTTGTATGTTTCTTCCTAGATCTTTGCCTTGTATATGCATACAGATGCATGTACATTTTTGTTTAAAAATGTACATTCTGATTAGAAACTGCCTTTTAAAATTTATATATATATATTTATGTCATTGAATATTATTATTATGTTTGCCAGTGGCTCTTGGGTATCTATTATATGGATATATTATAATATTTATCCTTCTTGTTTTAGGGCATTTAACTTATTTTCCCATGTCTACTATTATAAATAAATGGCAATACATGTCTCCGATTGTTTCCTTAGACTAAATTCAAAGAAGTAGGATTGTTGAATCAAACAAGTTTTTGCTTTGGATATATATTGCAAAATTTCCATCCAGGAAGCTTGTATCAATTTACATGCCTATTATCTATCTATGTACACAAGTGCTAGCTTTTTCTGCATCTTCACCAATATGGATATGTATATTTTGTAAATCTTTGCCAATTTGATGGGTGAAAGAAACACATTTTTTAAATTAAACAGTTGTAAGGTAGCAACTGGATGAATTTCTCCTTGTAAGTCTTTTAACTATTAGTATCTCTAAATTCCTATTTCTATCCTTTGTCTATTTTAATGTTGTTTCTTTCTGAATAAATTTGTGAGGACACTTTTGATCTCAAAGCTAGTAAGCCATTTTCTTTTATGTGCTGCAAATATTTTTCCTACTTTGTGGGTTGTTTCTTATATATAGGTATTTCAGATTGAAAACACTTATTTTTTTGCAGCCAGGTCCATCAGTCTTCCTTTTTTCCCTTTCTTTGCTTAGAAAACTTTCCCATCACAAGGTTAAATATATTTTCCTAGTTTTCTTTCAGTCCCAAATTACTGAATCTATTTTGGGACTTTCTATTATATTCCATGTATTTGTTTATTCTGCCGTTGAAGCCATATTACATTTGTTCTGGTTTTTCATGTATAAGATCTTTAGTTTCTTTTTCTCTTGTTTTACTTTTTAGTCTAAGCATTCTAGAAATTGTCTCTATCTTGACTTCTACATAGATCTGCCGTGTTGATTTTGCTATTAAACTGAAAGACCTTCAAAATTAAGCTATGATGTTTTAAATTTCCATTCCGTATTAACTCAGACCCTAATACCTTATCTCAATCTGTTGTCTTATCTCATCTTTCAGCTTTTACCCTGTTGATATTTTCTTGAATTAAATGAGAAAAAAAATGTGCCATTCAAAATTTCTACTTATTGTAGTAAATATTTTGCAAACAATTGCTTAATTTCCTTGAGAGTTTCTCAAAAGTCTTCTTTCATATTTTTTTCACAGTTTTTTTTATAGATGCCACTAATCTTTGGCAGAGCAGAAGGTTATTAAGGCCAGCCGTGTGTCCCTGCTATGTGTGGTTGGCCTTGGATCTTTCCATCATCTACCTAAATCCTTTTAGGATCTTCTGAGCTGATTTTAGCACTAGGACTCAATTAAAGACCATTTCAGTAGCCCAGTGGCCTGGGCAGGAGGCCTGGGACCTGGCACCTCGGGATCTTCCAGCAGAGGAATTTGACTTCTTCCTTCCCTGTGTTGGTGAAGCCTTCCTTTAGGGACCAGCTTTCTCTTCCTAGAGTTTTAGTTGACCCATCATTCACTCTAGGTATAGGGAATTTCTGTGCCCAATGTTCTTCTCCTGGCAAATAAGGGAAGATACATCCATTTGGAAAAGAGTTCCATTCATTAGAGGGAATCCCCAACACTTGCGGTTTTCTATTTGGCTTGTCTGCATTTAACCCTGCCTCCTAGTGAGGCCATGCCGCACTTTTCCAGGGCTCATCCCTGGGGCCCTCAGTGAAGGGATGCTCCCTGGGGTTCTGCTAGGATGCCCTTTCATTTCATCCTGTGTGATGGAGTCCCTCATCTCGCATCAGCGGTTGTTTTGCAGGAATCCCAGTGTGCTAGACGTTTGGTGTTTGCTGTCCTTTCCCTATTGGCTCCTCTTCTCCCCAGAATGACCTCAAATGTGGTGGCATGTGAGAATCACTCTTTGTTCCAGGTTTTCCTGTTTTATTGAGGTCCTTGGCTTATTTTAGCTGGTTGCTAGAAGAGGTATAATTAGATCCCTCTGATGAAATAAGATGGTGGAAGACTTATCTAGGAAATCAGAAATGGATCTTTAAGCTTATTTGAGATAGCACCTCTCCTGCCAGCTTCACAACTGTGATTCCGGGATGAAATGAGATGATGATCCTGGAAGGACTTTAAAGACTGCCTGAAGCATTATGCAAATATAAGGTTGCTTTGTTATTGCCACATTTTATGATACCAGAAATCAGTAGCCCTGCTGGAAGCAAATTTGAGTTGTGAATGTTTTTGAGGCATGCGTGATAATGGAAGATGGTTATTTAGGTGAGGCAAAAAGCCATTCTATTTCTATGTGTTTCGCCTCCTTCTTTCACAGCAATACATCTGAAATAGAGGTTTGTCTTGTTCTTTATTCCCCCAAAGAGAACGCTGGCCTGAATTTCCATTTTAGACTATTTCCTTGAGTGCCAAGAGATTGTTTCAGCAAAAGAAACTAATCTTCAGATAGGTCTGTCCCCGCACAATGCCTAGGATCGGGGGCAAAGGCTTTAATTAAAATGGAAGAGTTGGTAATTTCTGGTCGATCTGGGAAGCTTAAAGTTGATGTGTTTTGAATGAAAGCAATGACTTTTGCTCAAAATGCAAATATTAATGCAAAAAAGAGCCTGGGATTGACTCTCAGTGCAATTGAAAGAGATTGTTATTTCTTTTTCATGTCTTTTCCCTTAATGTAATGGTTCTTTTTTCCCCCTTGAAACTCTGTAATATATACATTTAACATGTGGGTATTTTTTTCTCCTTAAAGTTCTTTTCACTTGGCAGTTTTCCTGTCTTTTCAGACTCTTAAGAGCAGTGGAAATTTTGGTACTAATAAACCTTGGAAAAAGTAATAAGGATGTGTTGTTGCTTGTGTTTATTTGGATGATGTAAGAGCCAGTTTCAGATGTGTCTTTTCCTCTACCCTTCGCAGTGTAGTTGTGTGTACAGCTTAGGCCTCCCCATCCTCTAGTCTCTATTTACACACAGAAAGTGAAAGTGACACTTACGTACCCTGGCATTTGTATGTACTAAAAACAAGTTTTAAAATTGGAAGTAGCATGTATTGCTCTTGGGTTAAGAAGGCTCATCTAATACCAAGTCCTCCAATGAAACAAAAATGCATTTTGAATGTTAATAAGACATTAACAAGGGTAGATGAAAATGTGGTCAATTATAGCAGTATATGTTAATAACATTTCTGATCAGTGATGCTTTTTACTAATTACAATAATTGTGGGTAAAAAGTGTACACAAATCAAGATCAAAATGGCTTAAGCATTGCAAAATTATTATTATTATATTTATGTTATTGGCAAATTTGTTATACAAATAAAAAATGAAAGCCAATCATACTCCGTGTATCCTAATAAATCATGTTTTTTTTCTTTTTCTTTTCTACCTGTGTTATCTACTTATGCACTTTTATGTAATTGTAATCATAGTATCTGTGCAGTTTTGAGTTTAGCATTTTTCTTTCAATATTCATTATATATGTATGTGCATATATATGTATATATATAACATGCATTTAAAAACCTTTATATATATATATGTGAGTGTATGTGTGTGTGTGTGTATATATATATGTAAAGGTTCCCCCACCTCCAATTCTCCGTTTAACATAGGGCGTGCCACGGCTGCTTTATCCAGCCTTCTGTTGTTAAATCTGCAGTTGTCTCCCTAATTTTTTGTTCCTATTTAGGTAATGCTGCAATGGACATCTTTGTTTCAATTAATTTTAACTTTCTTGTTTTAGGAAAGTTTTTGTTCATTTGTTTGTTTTTTAGAATAAATTGAAAGGAGTGAGATCACTCTGCCAAATCTGAAAGAATTTCCAGTAGGTTCAGGGTAGAAAGGAGCCAGTTAGAGGAAGACACTGTAAGTGTCTCAGAGAGTCTCATCTAGAGAGAGAGGTGAGAAAGCTGGGAAGAAAGGAAAGGGTGGCTGAGGTGGACAGCTCACCTGAGGCCAGGAGTTACAGACCAGCCTGGCCAACATGGTGAAACCTCATCTCTACCAAAAATAGAAAAACTACCCAGGCATGGTGGTGCACTCCTATAATCCCAGCTACCAGGGAGGCTGAGGCAGAGGAATCGCTTGAACCTGGGAGGTGGAGGTTGCAGTAAGCTGAGATTGTGCCATTGCACTCCAGCCTGGGTGACACAGTGAGCAGAGCGAGACTCTGTCACAAAAAAAAAAAAAAAAAAAAAGAGAGGGAGAGAGAGAAAGAAAGGGAGGAAGAAAGGGAGGGAGGGAGGGAGGGAGAGAGGGAGGAAGAAAGGAAGGGGCTTCCTGGCAGGTGTGCTACAGGCCTAGGTCAGAGGCAGGACAAGCTGTAGAAACCCCAGGAAGGATCTGCAGGGAACCTCTTTCCCTTTGTCAACCAACGTAATTTGGAAGCAGCTTTGGATTTGAGTCAGGCTAATTGGGAATGTGACTCCACACTCCTCCCCCTGAGAAGTCTGCAGATTTTCACTTCCTGCTGGAAGTTGTGGGCAGGGAAGGCATTGGATCTGGTCCAGGCACCCTGGGGAAAGCAAAGAGAGGGAAAAAAGGTGCCCAGGCAAAAGGAATGCTGCTAAATGATGAACGAGGGTGCCTTCGCCATCGTTCCAGAATCAGGTGGTATTTGCCAAAGCTCTGATTTCCCTCACCGTAAACCATAGGCAAGGGTGCTGCTTGCGGTGTAGCCATTCCTTCTCCCGCCAAAACTGGAGGTGGGGGGGAGGGGGCCGAGGCAGGAAAACAGGCCTGTACTTATCAAAATCACCAATAAGCTTCAAATCCCAACATCTCACATCACTAGCAGCTTCATATCAGAGCTTGGCATTTATTTTCCTAATGGTTCAACTAGTTTGTCTAACTGTAATTAAACAACTCAGTGAACTCTGCTTGTACTAGAAGGTCTTTTTAAAAGAAATGGAATACTTTAGATTAAGAGGGGGGGGAAAAGAAAAAAGACAAAACAGCCACAAACCAGGCCGCGTGATGAGATTTCCAGTTTTGCCATAATTTCATTCTCTGGAAATCCAGAGCTTTAGGAGATGGATAATGCAGGGAATGTGAAAAGAAGCTCTTCTATGGTAACAAATGCAAAATTGAAAATCCACTTTAGCCACATTTGAGCTCACATTGTTCCCACTTGTTTTTCCACCCATTATCATCTGTGTGCTTTTTCACCAGCTCAGGCTCTGTCCACAGTCAGCATCTTGCAGTTTAAATGTTCCTTTTTATTCTTTTGACTGCAGTAGTAGTCCCAATATAACGATGACTCCTTCTTTACCTCTAAAATAACCTCAGCAAAGTGGCAAAAAATATGTACAGATGTTAGTAAGCTGCAAATTTATTTGCAAAGAGAAAAATATAAGCCTGCACGGTCATTTTCAAAAACATGTAGAAGCCGCATAATAATGTTGACTCATCTGACATACATCTACATGTCTGTTTCTCTTAAGAAATCTTCTAGACAAAAAAAGAGAAAAAACCTCCAGATGACCTTTGATTAAAACCTACTATGTAATCTATAAATGGTGCTGTAAGTGTTGACAATATATTTCCAAGTCACATTTCAGTACTTTTACACATCTGTAAAAATTTTTCATGTTTCATTGTCACTTTTAAACCCATTTAAAGGCCTGAAAAGTGTTCAGGAATTGTCTAAAAGCATGGTCTTCTTGCTCCAGGCAGAATACAGGAATTAAGAAAGTGATGAATGAAGAAAATGGACAGGAAGGATTTACAATTTATCCTGTAAACAAGATGCAACCTGCTGTGTGTTCTCTGAACATCACTTTGCCTTCGTGGCTGATTCACAAAAGTAAACCAACATCCAGGAGATGGGCTAGGATGCAACTGTAAATAAAGTCATAGTGGAACAAAAGCCTGGAAAAGAAGGAAGTAACCTCTGAGTAAAGGAAAAGGAAGGGGTTTTGGAATTAGGGAACAATAGATTCGAGAGGTGATGCAGTCAACAGCGAGAAATGTTTAATATTATGCAGATTGCAATTTTTCATAAGCAAAGTCTCATTTGATTCTTATGACACTCCAGCAAATATTGTGGTATTCATTTTGTACATGGAGAAAATGAGACTCATTTTGATATAAACACATTCCAGTAAGAGACTGGCCTAATATCACACAGCTAGGAAGTGGTAGAGTTGGAACCCAGATTCTGAATGTCTGATGACTCTTCGTGTTCTTTTCACACTTCCATTCTGCCTCGGGTAGAAACATGAAATTAGAACTGCTGTATTCTTTAAACGTGATGGGAATCCGGGATGAAACTCTCAGTTGAGCAAAGTAGAGGAAATAGGGAACAAAGAAAGCATCAGTTTCTCCATGCTGGGCATGGACCAGTCAGTATAGCCAGAAATCAACAATCCTGCTAATTCCGAAGAACACGGGTCTCTATTTGCTCAACTGCATCATCTGCTGGCAGGTAACTTAGGCTATGGTCAGTCCGCAGACTGACATACAATTGTCTTTAGTTTGCTTATGATATCTGACCTTAGAGAATCCCATCCCTTTTGATAGCTTATTAATGAAGCCTGTGTGTGGGAGAGCCGTGAGAAAAGGCTTCTATTGGGGGTGAGGTGTACCAGGCTCCCAGGGAGGCATTGTCCCCAGACCCTGAGGGTAGGGCAGCAGTCGTGAGAGAGATCACTGTGCCTCTTCTCATCACAATTGATCCTTATGTTATTTCCTTTGCTTATTTGTTTTTATTTTTGAGGAAAATTAAATATAGTATATTATCCACCCTTGGCTAAATGATTTCAATGCCTCACCTTCTTCATTACTGTGTTTTCTCATCTTGAAATTACATTGGCTTTAGAACTTGGGGCAAGCCACTTAACCTATCTGAAACTACATCCTACATCCCTCACAGGAGTATGCAGAAGTGTCTTCTACTGAAAATACATTTCTTTTTGCATTTGCGGGCACTGGCTAGGTTTCAAAGGATTTGAAATGGCTTCTCTTTTACAGTATCTGCTTCTGCTTTTCCTTCTCAGAGTCGAAAACATGCAAGCAAAGTCCGACTGTATTACATGCTTCACCCCAGGGATGGAGGGTGTCCTGCCAAGAGGCTCCGGTCAGAAAATGTGAGTATCTGATGCCATGTGATATCCTCAGATGATTTGTTCTGTGTACTGAGAACTTTGCAGGTGTAGGAATTGTTGTCTAGTCCAGATTCGTAGAAAAGCTGAGTGAGTAGAAATAGTTCTCATTAAATATTACAGATATTATAATATATAGAGAGTTTTTTTTTTTTTTTCTGCCAGAATGTGCCCATATAGTGTTGGAGGAGTTTCTGATGACATGGCACTGGGATCATAAACAGGGAGAATACACAGAGGTTGCGGGGCAGAGAGCAAGGCTGGGTGAGGGAGGCAGGACCACAACACGATGAAGTATTAAGAAGACAGACCTCAGGGGCAAATCTGTCAGAAATCTTAGATACTTCACTTTTTACATACTTCATTTTTCCTCTGCTGTGTAAAACAGAATGCCTTGTTTGTTAATTTATAATGAAGAGTGTGCATATCTTGCAAATAAAAATACCCAGGCTTCTTGATCCCTTTCTCTGAAGGAACATTTGCTTGGGAAGACAAATGACAATTATAAAGTCGCTTTGAGGGTGTCAAGTCAGAGCAAAGGGCTTATTTCAGCCAGGCCAAGGCAAAGGCTGATGAAATAAACATTCCTTCCTCCCGGTAGGGGTTACTTTTCCTAATGAGTAGAATATTCGTATCCACCAGCTGCAGAGGCTCCTCCTGATAAACACTGCGGATTAAACACAGAAATTCTTTGAGTTAAGAGGAGGCTGCAGGCGTAGAATTTATACCCCACACCATCCGTGGGCTTGTGATCTTGTTTTCTTTTCTTTCTGCTGCCATGTAGATGACGCTTTTCTTTTCTCATTAAAAATTAATATATGATCGTTGAAGAAACTTTACAAAATCTTCACAGGGGAAATTTTTGTGTATTTTTCACAGGGGAAAAAAAGAAGGAGCAAGAGAACTGCCTGTGAGCAAAGGTTGTGAGCATCAGGGCTGGTGTTTTTAACAAATTCTAAGCAGCCTCTTGGTGTCACAAAATGAGCTGTTCATACACAAACTAATCTGGAACACTGTGGATCTGTCTTTACTGCCTTGGTGAAGCAGCCTTTAGAGCTTATTGGAAGCAAAAGATGTCATGAAAACTTCGCAAGCTGCTAAGAGCCGGAACTGAGTCTAGTTTTTTTTAGCCCTTAGCTGTAAGACCGTGGGCAAATAAATGATCTCTTGGAGCCCCGGTTTTCTCAATCAGGCAGGCCATAATCATTATATTTTACTTTCCTCACTGGACTATGGTGAACATTAAATGAAATGGTAGATAGGAGGTGTACTGTGACTTGCCAAGCATCATCTGCAAGCACTGAGGAAACAGATAAACGAGACGCAGTGTTGCCTTAAAGAAATTCATAATGTAGTATCGGAGATTGACATTGTATAAAGAGTAGCTGTAATATCACAGTGTACGTGTTTATTAACATCTTGCACAAAGAACCATGAAGATAAAAAGCAAGTGGATCATGCCAAGGGGCTCTGGTCAGGAAAGGTGTTCCTGAAGAGCTGGCATTTGAACTGGAGCTTGGGGGCATGAATGGATTTTACCAGATGGAGGCCGCAGGAGTGAGGGAGGAGGATACCAATTTCCTAGGCACGTTCCTCTCAGAAAATCTTAAGCCACAGGACAGTTGGCCTACACCAGCTTTTATGTAACCTCGGAACCCTATGGCTACTGGAATTGTGCTTCCCATTGGGAGAGTGTCTATTAGCAGAAAGAATAGAATTCTTTTTTCACTTCTTGAAATTACCCAGCAATCAGATCTGACTCCCTTCATTTAATAGCCATTTAGTGTCTTATGCTAATGGTCAGAGACAATGGGATTCATGGCCACTTGACAATTAGCTATTTGTACACCGGTTAATTTTCTGTCTGCTCACGTCGTAATAATGAATGTTGCACTTACATCTGAGCTCCTAGGGAAGGTTTACAGTGGCAGACAGAGATGACTGGACTCAAGCTAATGTTGTATTTGTAGAGACTCAAGATGGTCCTTGCCACTCTAGTCAGGTGCACAATCCCCTTTACTCAAGCTCTGGTGCTGCCAGTAACAGCAAGGACATTTACAGTGGGGAAGGTGTTTGGATTTCAGAGCAAGAAGCATCTGTTTGCATTCTTTATCAAAGGCCCCATGGAAAACTTTTTTCTCTGCTGTTTCCTGGGTTTTGAAAACCTTGATCTACTAATGATTTATTTATCAAATCATTTTTCTATAATTTATTGAGCATAATATAAAAGCAAACCAGTAAACAGAAAAAGCAATAAAATCATCACTTTTTGAAAGTGATAGTTGATGCTTTTGTTACACTGTGTGTACATTTATAGGTGAATATATGATTTCCACTATGCATTTTGATCTATTGGACACAGCATGGAAGTCACCCCCAGTGCTTCTCAGGGGCTTTAAGAGTGTATGTTGGTAATTACATGAATCAACTTTCTTTTGTACAGGCTCATACCTAAGAATTGAGAGACTGAATATACAAAGATGTTGTCTGGAGAATGAGAAATGGTGTCTTAATTTTGGGCATTGAAGCCATTGCTGGGTCTGGGGCCAGGGACCACTGCTGTTCTGGGTGAGTGGTTGTAATAGCTCACATCTGTAAACCCGGAACTTTGGGAGGCTGGCAAGAGGAACACTTGAGGCCAGGAGTTCAAGCCCAGCTTGGGCAACATAGTGAGACCCTGTGTCTACAATTTATTTATTTTTAATTAGCCAGGTGTGGTGGTGCATATCTACAGCCCCGCTCCTCAGGAGGCAGAGGCTGGAGGATTGCTTGAGTCTGGGAGTCAGAGGCTGCAGTGAGCTATGAATGTGCCATTGCACTCCAGTCTGGGCAACAGAGTGAGACGCTGTCTCTAATAATAATAATAATAATATCTAATGTATAGATTTATCATAAGGCCCAACCGACATAAGTCATATTTGTTTAGTATTTTGTTTTCGAAGCACTTTCTGCATGCATTATTATTACTGATACTCTCTCCACTAGCACCCTGTATTCTCAGAAGGATATAACACTTTTTGATGGGGTTTTTTGTTTTTTTCTTGTAAATTTGTTTGAGTTCTTTGTAGGTTCTGGATATTAGCCCTTTGTCAGATGGGTAGTTTGCAAAAGTTTTCTCTGATTCTGTAGGTTGCCTGTTCACTCTGATGGTAGTTTCTTTTTATTGCGGCACTATTCATAGTAGCAAAGACTTGGCTTGGAATCAACCCAAATGTCCATCAATGACGGACTGGATTAAGAAAATGTGGCACATATACACCATGGAATACTATGCAGCCATAAAAAAGGATGAGTTCATGTCCTTTGTAGGGACATGGATGCAGCTGGAAACCATCATTCTCAACAAACTGTCGCAAGAACAGAAAATCAAACACTGCATGTTCTCATTCATAGGTGGGAATTGAACAATGAGAACACTTGGACACAGGAAGGGTAGCATCACACACTGGGTCCTATTGTGGGGAGGGGGGAGGGGGGAGGGATAGCATTAGGAGATATACCTAATGTAAATGACAAGTTAATGGGTGCAGCACACCAACACGGTACAGGTATACATATGTAACAAACCTGCACGTTGTGCACATGTACCCTAGAACATAAAGTATAATAAAAAAAGAAGAAAAAAAGAAGGATGTAACACTTTATTCTGCTTGCCTCTCAGTTCCTACTCAGCTTCTCTGCTCCCAGGGGCTGTGACAAGTTTGCATCCCAGTGTTAACTGATTGAGAAGAACATTCACATCTGCCCTGAATACCCCCAGTGCTGGCTTCTGTAAACACGGAAAACTTGTTCCTGATTTCCCACACCCTGACCACATATGACCCCTGCTCCCACCCCATTCATAGGAACTCAAAATTTACTTACAAATGCAGCAAAGAGCCTATTACTACTTCTAAGGTCTATTGTTGCAATTTCTACTTCAGCCCATTTGGCTTTTGCTGTTGTTGTTGTTGTTTTAAACACCCAAATTCATTTCTGTCTTCTGTTTTGACATTGTCAGCTGTTTAAATGTTCTCTTCCCGTGCTTTTCTCTTTAGAATCCTTACTTGGATCTTACATTTCTTTTCCCCTGGAAGACATTTTTCCCTTGGGGCCACACAGTAAAATTAAATGAGAAATAAATTGTTATAGTCAATTGCCTTAGAGAAATTTTCAGTAATCCCTTGAGCGTTAGAGACAGAAGGGACTTCAGTGTTCACGCAGTCTATTGAGACTCTCAGTTTTTCACCCTTTTATTATCTTCTCACCCATGGGCCAGATGCTTTGGGAAAAAATGATCTGTTTGGGAAATAGCACTTTTAAGTAAAAAAGATGATTTAGTTTTACCTAGGTTTTTTTTTTTTTTTTGATACTTTGATTTTTGCAAAATGTAAGTAATGCTGACCAAAATCGCAAGTCAATATTAAGTAAACAGTATTTTTATGTGGAGTTAAGATAATTCCCTCTACACATAGAGAAGCTTGGCATTTGGTTAGTGTCATCAGGGTTATTACTCTTCATATACGTGCTTTCCTTTAGATCTGAAATATTCTGTAGCTTGAGAAGCTGAGTGTCACTTTCACAAGTCCCTAAATATCCTAGAGTCTAGCTGGGGAGGAATCAATCTAATCTAAACCCTTCTTATTACAAAGGTGAAAATAAAGGAGTACCCAAAGTGGTCAGACCTGAGATTAAAATCCTGCTTCCCTAAATGCTATTCCTAGTCTTTCCCCACATATCTTGAAGTGGTATCTTATTTTTCGGCATTATAACCATTACTGGGTCTGGAGCCAGGGAGCATTGCTGTTCTGGGCAGGGTAAAAATAGTGGCTGGCTTTTATCAGGCACTTTCCACACATGTTCTAAATGCTTTACATATATGAGTGATCTTTCATCTTCACAAGCCCTGGAGAAGGCAGGAGTTGTCACTGTCCCTATTTAGCAGAGAAGCCAACAGAGAGATTAAGTAATTGACTGTCATCACCCAGCTGGTACTTGACAGAGACATGGCTGGAAAAGTAGAAAACCAAAGGAGATTTACTCGGATACTGTAACCCGGCTCCACAACGTCCCATGTGCCATCGTAAGAAGGTAATGAGCATCTGCAAAACGCTGGGGGACATGGACACCTTCCCCAGCACAGATCAGGATCTAGTGGGGGAGTCAGATGTGTAGACCATGTATCTCAATGCAGTGTGATAAGTGCTACCATAAGCATATGCCTGGGCATGGTGAATGGTTCCTGGCCTCTCCTGATGGGATGGGGCTGGATAAGGTTTCCTGGAGAAAGTGACACTGAACCACTTCTTAAAGGATAGATTTGGGTGAGCTAAATAAAAAAGAGTGGGATAGGGCCCTTTGGAGGGTGCAGTCAGCATCGGTAATGTCTTCAGGGAAACAGATTCAGAGGTATTTCTTGAGTATGAAGTTCTAGCACTGTTGGCTACCTAGGGCTGTTGTAACAAATTGCCACAAACTGGGTGACTTCAACAAAGAGCTTTTATTCTCTGGTGGTTCTGGTGGCTATAAGTGTGAAATTGAGGCATGGGCAGGGCCTTCCTCTGGAGAGTCTGAGAATCTCTTCCTTGCCTCTCTCATAGATGCTGGCAGTTGCTGAATTTGTAACGGTACCACACAAACCTCTGCCTCTGTCTATCTTTTCATTTTTGTTTTTTATTTTTAGAGATGGGATCTTGCTCTGTTACCCTGGCTGGAATGCAGTGGCACAATTATAGCTCACTGCAGCCTCGAACTCCCAGGCTCAAAGGATCCTCCAGCCGTAGCCTCCCAAGTAGATGGGATTGCAGACATGCACCACCACACCTGGCTAATGAAAAAAAAAAAATTGTAGAGATGGGATCTTGCTGTTTCCCAGGTTGGTCTTGAATTCCTGGCTTTGAGCAATCCTCCCACTTCAGCTTCTCAAAGTGTTGGGATTATAGGCATGAACCACTACACCTGGCCTCCTTCTCTGTGTGTATCTCTGTATGTTCTCTCTTGTTCTTATGAGGGCACCAATAATTGGATTTATGGCCCAGTATAATCCAGTATGACATTTCTTAACTACTTACATGTGTAAGACCCTATTTCCAAATAACATTGCGTGTCCTAGGTTGATGCGAATTTGGAGGGGGACATTATTCACTCAGTACTATGGCAGAGGTGGGAGTCGAGGTTGGGATGGTGGGACATTGTGTGTAACATTGACATTTACTTTGTCAGATGTCCTCCTGTCTTCTCAAATGGTCTGCTGCTGACTTCATGGTCAGTTCTCAAAGAGAAATGCATTTACTAATAAGTGCTGCGTGTTTTGGCTTCCAGCTTACATAGTACCCAGCATTGAGAGTTAGAGTGGAGATTCTATCCCCGTTCTGCTATGCATGAGTTTCACAACTTTGCTTTAGACTTTCTAAAACTCAATTACCATGGTAATAATCAAGGAATAGATTTGCTGTCCTGTCTGGCTCTCAGAATTGTTAAGGGACTCAAGATAAAATCATGTTTGTGAAGGTGCATGGTAAATTGTAAAGTGTGTGTCAAGTGTTCTGTTGTGGAATTTTTTCTTCTTTCTTGTGGATTATCTCCTGATCTACAGGCCCCTTCATAATCAATTAATCAATCAGCCAATTTCTACTGAGCTTCTACTATGTACAGAGTACAGAGCCACATACTGTCAAGGACACAGAAAAAGGTTGAAATGTGGAGTTCATCAGGTAGTTGGAGAGAAAAGTCATACAGAAAGCAATTTAAAAGCAATCAAGGGCTGATTTGTGTGGCCCTGCCTCTAATGAAGTTGATGATCAGAGAGGTGTTTTTTTGGTGGGAGCTGGAGTGCTTAACAATGGCTTCCCCAAGGCAGATGCTTTAGAAGGCTCTGGAAGATTTATACGGTGACGGGGCGCCTGTTCTTGGCGGAGCTGCCTGCTGTGCAAAGTCTTAGAAGTAACAATGAAGAAGGCCTGTGGGACAACTGGTTAGGCAGAGACTTGCAGGGCCCCTTCAAACTGACTTTCATTCAATATTTACTTAGAAAGATCCTTTGAAAAATTAGCAATGCATATAGTTGTTTTATATGCAAAATAAGGAATCAAGTCCATAACCCAGTTATAACATTAAAACTTGTTTGGAATTGGATCTCTTGTGGATAGCTATAGTTATGCACATTTGGCCAAGATAGAGATTATGTTCGTGGATATAATTATGAAGTACTATGTGACATATGTTTAAAATTTCCTTTTATTGCCTTTTGTTATAGCAAATTATCCCCCCACTGCCCCGCCGCCCCGGCCCGCCCTCACCTTTCTTTCTTCCTTCTTTTCTCTTCTTCAGCCTCCTTTTGTTAATTTCTGAACCAGCAATTTCTTGGGAGGACAATTAAAGGTTTGTAATGTAGGTAACACAAATCCCTCATTTTTAGGAAAACACTGCATTATCGGGTTCACGATTGTAGCTGACTGTAACTGTCAATTCCATGTTGGCCAAGCCCCGGGTTGCTGATGAAATCTGCAGTAGCCCTATGCAACTTGCATGTGCATGGTGCAAAAGCACAGGAGAGACAGAGAGAGAGAGTGAGAGAGAGAGAGAGACCGTGACAGAGAGAGAGAGAGAGAGAGACCGTGAGAGAGAGACAGAGAGAGAGAAAGAGAGAGAGAGAGAGAAAGAGATCTTTGTGGTCAGAATGTTCCCTCGACCATGAACCAAGTCAGCTTTGCCAGAAGCAAGAACCATTCAGAGTTAGTCAGTGGAAATTTGGCTTAACAGGCATTTTTTTTTTTTTCTGGCTTCTTTCAGTGCAGATTTTGTACCGCTTTTAGTTAGGTGACCTAAGATGCTGCTTAGCTCTCCTACCCTCTAATCTGGTTCTGGTGAGGCTGCTAGGAAGCAGGGCTGGAGCCTGGGGTATGTTTGGGGAGGGATGGAGACTGGGTTGGCCAGTAGGAGGGGCTGGGTGCCTGAGGGCAGGTGGAAGATTTGCAGAAGCAAGTGTATGCCAACCTACAGATGTTTCCAAAGGGTCAAATAAAAGAAAAGAATCAGGACTTAGGTAAGGACTGATAGTATATGGAAGTCTCTTGCAATAGGGGAATGTCCCAACTACTTGGAGAAGTAGAGCACAGCTAGAAGGAGCTGGGTGTTGGAGAGTCACGTGAGTAGGTGCTGTGAGTGAGCAACTAAACAGGAGTGTTTCTCTGCATATGTAGTCAGTCGATTATAGGGAAAGGCTGTTGGCAGCAATGGTGTCTTGTCTGCATTCCCGTATACGCTCTTAGTGCTCACACAAGCATTAGAGTGGGACAAAGTTCAGGGACCGTGGGAAAGCAGAGAAGACTGACCAAAGTTTGGTCAGGCTGCATTAGTGGGCATTTTGTCCAGATTTGTTAATGGGGACAAATAGTTCAGTTAATTATTTATAAGCTGAAGAATGGGAATTGGGAGAGTTTGTGTCTGTCCTTGTCAATAGGTAAATAAGATGATCATCCACACGTTTTATCTAAGTCTTTTGGGGAAAAGTTGGTCTTTGCAATAAGCCCTTTTCTGGAACAGAAAAGGATGGGAGACTGAAAAGAAACTATTCCTGTTTTCCAGGAGCAGGAGCTCATATATTTCCAGGACCTCAGCTAAAGTTCAACATTGTCATGTGGGTGGAGCACGACCAAGACAGTCAACCCTTGTCTTAGTTGGCCTGTGCTGCTATAACAAAAAACCCATAGCCTAGGTGGCTTAAACATTAAAAAGGTAATTCTCACAGTTCTGGGGAGTCCGAGATCAAGTTGTCAGCCGATTCAGTTTCTGGCGAGGGTTCTCATCCTGCTTTGCAGATGAACATCTTAATGCAGTTCATGTGGCATATGGGATAGCAACAGAGATCACCTCTCTGTGTCTCTTTTTACAAGGGTGCTAATCCCATTCACAAGGGCTCCACTCCAATGACCTAGTCATATCTCAAAGGTAATACTATCTTATGATCTTTACATACGATCGTACTGGGGATTGGGTCTTCAATATATGAATTTAGTAACCATAGATTCTAGACTGGCTTTTCTCCTAAAGCTGGAGTGCAGTGGCCCAATTTCAGCTCACTGCAACCTCCACCTCCCAGGTTCAAGTGATTCTCCTGCCTCAGCCTCCTGAGTAGCTGGGATTACAGGCATGCACTGCCATGCCAAGCTAATTTTTGTAATTTTAGTAGAGTCGGGGTTTCACGATGTTGGTCAGGCTGGTCTCGAACTCCTGACCTCATGATCCGCCCACTCCGGCCTCCCAAAGGGCTGGGATTATAGGCGTGATCCACTGCACCTGTCCTAGACTGACTTTTCTCAGATACCATTCCAAAGGTCTGATGTAATACAATTATGATTGCAATAGCGTTATGCATGTTTCTTTTCTCCAGTAGGTGATTAGAAAGCATTACTTATTCTCTGTTTCATTTTCTTTGAATGTCTAGCATCCTTTGCATTGTTCTGTCTTTAACCAGTGGAGACAGTTCTCTCAGCAAGTCTGTATCTCTGCTTTGCTGTGCACTTATGCTAGGGAGCACTGTCACCATCCAACTCTCAAGGTCAAAATCTTATTTATTCCCAAGCTCCATTTTTCTTTGCTTACTTCTAGAGACCACCGGGTATTCAGATTTTCTTGTTCTTTCTATTTAGTATTTTTTTCATAATAAGTATTTTTTTTCGGATATTCACACAAATGGAAAAGACCAGACAGAATTTTAAATTAGACATTGCCACTTACAGAAAATCTATATTCAGGGAAGGAATAGTTGGGGGCCCTTAGTAACTAAAATCTGGTGATGACCACACCATAGTTCTTTAATACATCAACACAGGAATTGTTGCTCTGTTTATTTTTTGAAAGGGATGGTGATAACATACATTTGAAAGGAGTCATGGTGACTAATGGAAAAACATTACAGATTGTCATTTCACAGAGTCTACCAGCTTTCTCTTACGACCGATGTGGAGTGGTGACTGTGGAGGGACTGGCTTCATGACAAGAAGAGAAAGGGAATACAATGAAGTCTTCCTCCCATTTCTGTCCTTCAATTGTTTAGAGGAGTGTTAGGGTTCTCTAGAGGGATGGAACTAATAGGATAGATGTATATAGAAACAGGAGCTTATTAAGGAATATTGACTCACACGATCACAAGGTGAGATCGAACAATAGACCACCTGCAAGCTGAGGGACAAAGAAGTCAGTCCGAGTTCTGAGACCTCAAAAGTAGAGAAGCCGACAGTGCAGCTTTCAGTCTGTAGTCAAAGGTCCAGCAGTCCCAAAGCTGAAGAACTTGGAGTCTGATGTTCTAGGGCAGGAAGGATCGAGCATGGGAGAAAGATGTAGGCTAGGAGACTCAGCCAGTCTGGTCTTCTCACTTTTTCTGTCTGCTTTTATTCTGGCCACACTGGCAGCTGATTAGATGGTACCCACTGGGTCTGCCTCTCCCAGTTCACTGACTCAAATGTTAACCTCCTTTGGCAACACCCTCACAGACACACCCAGGAACAATACTTTGCATCCTTTAATCTGATCAAGTTGACACCCAATAGTAACCATCGCAAGAGGTAATTCATTGCCCTTCCAAGGATATTTGATGGATACGTAAATAAAGATATTATTTTACATAAAGTATGGTACAGTATATGTACCATTTTACCTTTTCTTTTTTTCTTTTCTTTTTTTTTCTTTTGAGATGGAGTCTTGCTTTGTTGCCCAGGCTGGAGTGCAGTGGTGCAATCTTGGATCACTGCAACCTCCGCCCCCCTGGTTCAAGCGATTCTACTGCCTCAGCCTCCTGAGTAGCCGAGACTACCGGCACCCGCCATCATGGCTGGCTAATTTTTTGTATTTTTACACATCATGGAGGTCATTTGGCATGAGGAAAACAGTGTTGTGTGCATGTGTGTGTCTATGTATGTACGGTGGATGCTCATTATTTATGGATTCCATATGTGCAGATTCGCCTACTCATTGAACTTTATTTGTAACCTCCTGTCAGTACTGGCACACGTTTGTAGTCATTCACAGCCATGGGCAGAGTAGTGAAAAGTTTGAGTCTCCCAAAGTGCATGTTTCCAGCTGAGGTCAAACCAGGTAAGTCTCTGCCTTCCTGCTTCAGCTTCCATGCTGTGAACAAGTGTCCTCCTCACAGTCTGTTTAGAGCCATGCTTGTTACCTTTTTGTGCTTTTTGTTGTCAATTTCACTGTTTAAAATGGCCTCCAAATACAATGCTGAAGTGCTGCACTGCGTTCTGAAACACAAGAGGGCTGTGAGGTGCTTCAGGGAGAAAAGACATGCATTAAATAAGCTTCCTTCAGGCAGAGTGACAGTGCTGCTGGCCGTGAGCTCAGTGTTAACAATCAGCAATGTATATTAAATAATGTGTCTCTTAATAGAAACGTACATAAAATGAGGTTACATATTGATCAGTTGAAAATGTTGTAAACAGAGGCTCACAGGAAGCTAATCTTGTATTTTCTTTAGGAGCAATGGTTCAGTATTTGCTAATTCAGTGTTCATAGCAACTTTATAGAACAGAACTACCACAAATAATAAGAATCGGGTACACACGCACATGCACACATATAAACATAAACCCTAACAGATGCTGAGTATTTCATTGTATGGGTATCCCATAATTTATGTAGTCTCCTACTTATGGACGTTTGGATTTTTCCTACACTTACTATTACAAAGAATGCCATGATGAATAAATGTGTGTATCTCTTTTTCAGGTATACAAATATACATATATAAGAATGTTTCCTAGATGTGAAATTGCTGGGTGAAAACATGTGTGCATTTGTAATTTTGATAGGTATTGCTCTGTTTCTCCATGGAGGCTGTATTCATCTACACTGTCTGGGGCTGCCAGCACCCACTGTCTCCTGGAGCACCTTTCTCCACAAACCTGGTGGAAGAATGGAACACAGACTTTGGACTTTTCTTTGTGTTTTTTAAGACAAATACACAGAACTTGATGTTTGAGAGTCTGCTCTGTATGCCAGAGGCATGAGAGTAACTTTAAGCATCCAGATACTTTTTATCTTTCCCTACTCATAGTACCCCTGGTGAGAGGAGAGTGAAGCAATAATGTTTAAGGTCCCAAGGAGAGGATCGATGTGTATGTGTATGGGTTCCCTTCATTTGGGTCTCTTCAGGGTAATTTGCAACTTCTATAGTCCAGTTACGGACAGGCCTGCTGTTCCCACCTGGAAGACCTGAAGAGCAATTAGAAAATCAATAGATGTGATTTAGTATTTACTCATGTGCCTCACTGGCTCAAGTCAGGAGTCAGAAAATAACCACTGGCCAAATTCAGCCACTGCCTGTTTTTGTGCGGTCTGTAAGCTAGGAATAATTTTACAATTTTTTAATGTTTGAAAAAAATCAAAAGAAGAAGGGTATATCATGACACATAAAAATTACATGAAATTCAGGCTGGGCGCAGTGTTTCACACCTGTAGTTCCAGCACTTTGGGAGGCCGTGGCGGGCAGATCACTTGAGTCCAGGTGTTCGAGACCGGCCTGGACAACATGGAGAAACTCTGTCTTTACAAAAAAATTCAAAAATTAGGCGGGCATGGTGGTGCATGCCTGTAGTCCCAGCTTCCCGGGAGGCTGAGGTGGGAGGATCACTTGAACCCAGGAGGCAGAGGTTGCAGTGAACCAAGATGGTGCCATTGCACTCCAGCCTGGGTGACAGAGTGGGACCTTGTCTCAAAAAAAAAATCACAAGAAATTCAAATATTAATATTCATAAATAGAAAGTCTTATTGGAACACAGCCACACTCATCCCTTTATGTATTATCCACAGCTGCTTTCATGCCACAAGGGGAGAATTGAGTAGTTGCAACAGAGATGATATATCCCAGAAGGCCTAAGATATTTACTGTGGCCCTTTACAGAAGATGTTTGCTGCCTGTTGAAACTCTAAAGGTGCCTTTTCTTCTGTCCCTTATCAGACTTTCAGTTCGTGGCTGTTAGGTTGAAGGTTCCGCCTAAGAGAGAAGCACCATTTCAAATCCCCGAGTTGCCATTGCATTGTGGCTATTTGGCTTTGTTTCTGTTCATACAGAAAGTTGGAAATTTGTGAACCTATGATGTGGAAACAATGAGGACAGCTTGTTTCTGTTTCTTTCTTTTTTTCTTTTCTCTCTCTTTCCTTCTTTACTTTTCTTTCTTTTCCTCCTTTCAAGATAGGGTCACTCTCTGTTGCCCAGGCTGGATGGAGTACAGTAGCACAATCATAGCTCATGATCTCAAGTGATTCCTCCCACCTGAGTCTCCAAAATAGCCAGACCACAGGCATGTATCATCCAGCTAACTTTAAAATTTTAAAAAAAATTTTAGCTGAGACAAGGTCTCACTATGTTGCCCAGGCTGGTCTTGAACCTCTGACCTCAAACGATTCTCCTTGGCTTGGTCTCTGAAAGTGCTGGGATTACAGGCAACAGTCAGCCCACCTGGTCATTTTATGCCATCTGTCCTCTGAGCCAAATTATGGTAACCCAAATTCCTGAGTTTTCTAGGACAGCCCAGATTTTATATGTTCTTTCTTGTCAATACAAATCACCTCACCAAACTATACCCCCAGGTGGAATAAAAATTTTTTGTTATACAGGTACAAATACACAAATAATAATTTAGATGAAAAAAATAGTAGAACTCATCACTGATGGAAACATATGGCATATTGCTTCAGATACACATGATTTTCTCGGCCTGAGACCAATTCTCTAGCTTGGGACTCTGCTTCTGAAACTCATTTATACTGAGATATATATCATAGTTATTACTTCTGCCTGGAATCTGATACAGAGGAGAGGAAAGAAGGATTCCTTGAAAAGACAGCTGTGGAAATAATTGTTTTCCCTGGTGGAGATAGTGCCATGGGTCTTTGATCATTGGAAAGCCTGGTAGCCCCCTCCTGTACTCTAACTCCACTGTTTTGTTGTTAACATATCATTGCATATACTCTCTTGCACTCTCTTGCTTGTTTGCACGCTACTTGTTAAGCCTTTTTTTTTTTTTTTTTTGATGGAGTCTTGCTCTGTTGCCAGGCTGGAGTGCAGTGGCGTGATCTCGGCTCACTGCAACTTCTGCCTCCTGGGTTCAAGCAATTCTCCTTCCTCAGCCTCTCGAGTAGCTGAGACTACAGGCGTGCGCCACCATGTCCTACTAATTTTTGTATTTGTAGTAGAGACAGAGTTTCACCATGTTGGCCAGTATGGTCTTTATCTCTTCACCTCGTGATCTGCCCACCTCAGTCTCCCGAAACACTGGGATTATAGGCATGAGCCACCGTGCCCAGCCTAAACCTTCTAATGTGTCACACCCTATGCTAAACGCTTGATAGAAATTTCATTTGAACTTTATAACTATGAGTAAGAATCTTCATCACCTCTGTTGAAAAACATGTGGAGGGAGCTTAAGTCAAGAATCTTATCCCAAGTTACACACCTTTGTAGGCAATACAGCCAAGATTCAAACTCAATACTGTTTGGCTCTAGAACCTGAGATCTGTATTATCATGTGATCTTCAGTCATTGATTTTTTCATTTAGAAAATATTAATTACTTGCCTACCAAGAGTCAGGCAGTGTGCTGATTGCTGGGAATTTCATGGTGAATGAAACAGATGCAGTTTCTGTTTACAGAACTTACAAGGATAGTAGTGGGGGGAATGGATGTTAATTTTTAAAAATCATACAAATATTTAAATAAAGAAATGTAATGGAAAAGCTTAGAATAAAGAAATCCACAAAGTCTTTAGAATCAGGGAAGGGCTTTCCTGAATACGTGATGCTTCAGCTGTGTCTGGAAGTTGATTACTGATTAAGCAGAGAGGTGTATGTTTGGCAGTGATAGTGGGGAAGGGTGCGGTGTGATAATTCCAGGTAGAATAAATAGCATGTGCAAAGGCCCTAAGGTCTGAGAGAACATGGTCTTTGGAAGGAGTAAGAAGCAAGTCATAAAAAAGAATGAGTTCATGTCCTTTACAGGGACATGGATGAAGCTGGAAACCATCATTCTCAGCAAACTAACACAGGAACAGAAAAACAAACACTGCATGTTCTCACTCATAATTGGGAGTTGAACAATGAGAACACATGGACAGAGTGGGGAGAACATCACACACCGGGGCCTGTTGGGGGGTGGGGGCAAGGGGAGGGAGAGCATTAGGACAAATACCTAATGCATGTGGGGCTTAAAACCTCGATGATAGGTTGATAGGTGCAGCAAACCACTATGGCACATTTTTACCTATGTAACAAAGCTGAACATTCTGCACATGTATTCCAGAACTTGAAGTAAAATTAAAAAAAAAAAAGAAGACAGCCAGCATGAGCATAGCTGGTATCTGGAGACAGAAGCAGGTAGTGATGAGAGATGCAGAGTGGACTCGGAAGAAGAGCTGAGGGGAGCTGTCGAGTATCAGCCTTGCGAGAGTCCACTGAATCAGTGTGGCCTTGGGTGAGGCTGATGGCAGAAGTGAAAAGTGAGATATTGATAGATTTGGAGGATACCTGAGTAGGTAAAAATGGATGAATGGGACGATTAGTGTGAGAGCAAAGGAGGTTTCCAGATGACTTCCAGGCTGAGAACTGGAAGGTTGTTGTCCCGTCCTGCAGTCACAGGGATGCTGATCTTTAAGGCCCTGACTACAGAGAGCGGGAAGACCTGAGAAGCAGGGAGGATGTGAGGAAAAACCTGTTCTCCAGGTTATTCCAGGTTCTTCAGGTGGAGCAGGAGTGAAGTTACATGAAGGTGCAGTTTGCTTCCAGTCAAGGGAGTAGTGGGCAGCCTGGTTGAAGTGACTGGGCAAACTCGTGTTCTCAGAGCTTCCTTTCAGCCAAGTCTTTCTCCTTCTCTGATGACAAGAGGAGTAGGGGGAAGGAGGAGAAGTCAGGGCAAGCCCAGTTGCAGAGGGACACAGGGACACAGGCTAGAGGCACCCTGCAGGTGTGCTGATGCCCAAAGCCAGGAGAGTGGGCTGGGTTCCAGGTAGGTGCCAAGTGAGAGGGCACCCTGGTGTCACAAACTAGGGCAGCAGAAGGTTGTCTGGAGGGCTTCCTGGGGGAATGCGGATGTCAGCAGTGATTTGATATGCGCTTCTAGTAGGAGGACTGGGGTTACTTAAACAGCTGGTAGAACTCAGGTGTGGTCTTGGGATCTCAGTCCCAGTAACTCCTGGAAGGTCCATGCTGTTCTTCCTTAAATTTAAAAGGCAGAGATGGGAAGACCCAGAGAGCACAGTGTTAGACTTTAGGAGGACAGGGGTCTTTCCTTATGCATCTTTGCATCCTCAGCATTTTTCATAGAAGGGATTGATGTCCATATTTTCATAATACTGCCCTGTTTTTTTTTCTTTGAGACAATTATAATTTTAAAAATTATTTTAATTAAAACCTGTCATTTGTATAGAAAGTCTTACAGAGCAACAGAATTGCATCTGGTTTTCATTATACACCTATCGAAGTCGTCCTCATCTTCTGTAACCGCCCTCTTACTGGCTGTCTCTGTTGGTCATCACTGCCCTAAGCTTGACCTTATTTCACATCAGGCCCATTAGTGCAGGGGTTGATGTTACAGTTTGGGTATTTGCCCCACCCAAATCTCACACTGAAATGTAATTCCCAGTGTTGGAAGTGGGACCTGGTGCGAGGTGATTGGATCATGGGGATGGATTTCTTGTGGGTGGTTTAGAATGGTTTATCTAATTAATGGTTTATCATGAGGACTGTACCATCCCCTTGGTGCTTTCCTCATGAGAGTGAGTGAGTTCTTATGAGATCTGATTGTTAAGTGTGTGGCACCTTCTCCCCACATCTCTTGCTCCCACTCCTGCCATGTGAGACACCTACTTGCCCTTCTGCCACGATTGGAAGCTTCCCAAGGCCTCACCAGAAGCAGATGCTGGCACCATGCTTCCTGTACAGCCTGCAGAACCATGACCCAATTAAATCTCTTTTCTTGTAAATTATCCAATCTCAGGTATTTATTTATAGCAAGGCAAGAGTGGCTTAATAAAGTTGATTTGCAGCTAGCAGAGGTACATGTCCTTCCCATATTCAATCCATATGTCAGCCATAAGAGAGAAGGAGTGTATTCCTCAGGAAGTTCTTCTCTGAAGGACATTGTGGCCGTGCCTCGGGGGTGAAAGGATTGATCATACATATTGCATGACCTTTTGTCATGGAAGAGTGTAAGGCACATCCTTTAGCGGTGTCTTTCCCTTCATACACTAAATGGGCCCTTGAAAATGAGCCCAAATCTATTTTTGTTTAGGTTAGTTTGAATAAAAGAAATCTGGTGACAACAGACTGCAAAAGAGAGCGATTATTTTATACCACAATCACTCTCTAACTTCAGTTCCGCAATGTTAATTTTCCATGCTGGTATTTGTCTTTGGGGGCCCTGCTGGGGTGCACAGGAATCTCCAAATATGGTCTGATGGCCCACCTGGGTGTGGCAGCTGGGTTCTTCTTTCCTTTCCGCTCTGTTTCTTTTTTTCAGGTGTCTGATTCTCCAGTATATCTTTCCTGACCCCATTTTTCCCCTGATAGATGGATTTCTTTGGTTAACATGCTAGAATACCACAAAACATAAGTTTATTTTTCTCATAAATCTCAACTCTTTCCTGAAAATTTGTATCATTCGCTTTTAATAAAATTCCTTTCCTTCTATGTCTGGGTCCATTTGTCTTCATCTCTTGCTGGGGTACAGGGAGGGGTCTGGGAGGATCTTGCCTCTTTGCCTTCCTTTGTCCTACATAGCACCGTGAGTCTTCACTCTCATATGGCTCTCATCAATCACGCTTGCTGTCTTCCCATTAAGTGACCCCCTGTGACCATTCGGTTTCTCTTTAATAACCTCTGGGCATTCCTCATGCCCAGAATATTATTCTTGCAGAACGAAGAAGTCTGTTTCCTTCACTACATTGTGGCTTGTGACTATTTGGTTTTGTTTAGGTTGATGTGTTCTTTTAGGAACATATACATTTTTTTCTTTTTGCCTTAGAATCAGCCAAGGGTTGTGACATTAAAATACAAGATACATTTATAACTTCATGTGACCTAGATTTGGTGCAGGTCATGCTGAGACAATGATGAATGTCTCCTGATCAACACCAGAAAACCTTGCAGAAAATACATTTAAAAATAGGAGTGATGTACTGAGTTCTACTAATTTGCAGTAAATTATTTTTTTGGACCTAGGTCTGGCAAACCCCTCCCGTGCACCTGCCCTGTGTCACAGGTTGCACTGAGAACTCTGCATATGTTATCTTACATAATTTTCTGAAAATTCTATCATGTAAGCATTACCGTGTGCATTTTGCAAATGATCTAAGGAAGGGGCAGAGGGCAGTGGAAGTAGAGATCAGATCAAAACTTAGGTCACCTAAATCTAGCACCTTTTTCATCTTGTCACCTCCCTGTGGCCGCCTTTGATGCATAGCATTTCTTTATTTTTAAGAACATAACTTTCACTCACTCCTGACTCAACGATTTCATTTATAAGTGACCTTAGTAGTCCCAGGGTCCTGTAGAACATTTTTTTATGAGAGTAGCTCAAGGAATTCTTCCCTCAAAGCCTGTGGTGGGTGGAGCAGTGTTCACAGGGTCATCCCAACTTTGTTCTTTTTTTCCCAGATGCCTGCTGAGAGTTGGTGGCTTGCAGACTTGTTGAAAATCTGAGGGGTCAGATAATGTGATGTCACTAATTTGGCATCATGTAAAGGAGAGGGCATAGGCTTTGAAAACTCCCCTGGGATCAAATCAGGCCTCCAGTTCCTGCTAGCTGAATGACCTCAGTCAATTTCCTTAATTTTTATTAGGTTTAGTTTCTTCATCTAAAAATTTTAAAGAATAAATATGATAATCTAAGCTTAAAGCAGGGAGTACAAGACATTGTGAGAGACAGGTGCTCATTAACTATTACCTCTTTCTCCTTTCCAATGGACCATACGATGCTGAACCTCTTTCTGATTGGATGTTTGATAGTGTATTAGTCTGTTCTCATGTTGCTAATAAAGACATACCTGAGACTGGGTAATTTATAAAGGGAAGAGGTTTAATGGACTCACAGATCCCCATGGCTGGGGAGGCCTCACAATCATGGCGGAAGATGAAGGGGATGTCTTACATGGTGGCAGATAAGAGACAATGAGAATCAAGTGAAAAGGGTTATCTCTTATAAAACCATCAGGTCTCTTGAGACTTAATGCGCTATCACGAGAACAGCATTGGGGGAACTGCCCCATAATTCGATTCTCTCCCACTGGGTCCCTCCCATAATGCACGGGAATTACGGGAGCGACCATTCAAGTTGAGATTTAGGTGGAAACACAGCCAAACCATATCTGATAGGGAGTAATTGAAACCAACAACAAAAGACTGATTAGAATGAGCTAGTGGGTCTGTATTCCAAGATCAAATGCTGCTTAGAGATGCATTTCTTAAAAAAAATAAAAGCCCTAAGTAATTGTCAAGGAATTAGAAAAACAGAGAGAAAATATTACTGTGTTCAATACCATTCTTGTTTTAAAGAAGCTAAACGAATACAAAGAGTAAAAAAATATGGTGTTGGCATTTGCACATTGGGGCTTTGCTTGGAGGAATACATCTTGTCATTACTTGGCCGTGATCCAGCCCCAATATTTAAGTCTAGCCAGAGGAGAGTTAAGATATTTTGAACAGCTCTAGATGACAGTACACACAGCCCTGAGCTGTGCGCATGGAGCAGCTGGTTGTGTTCCCCTCCCTTATGCTCATGGGTGGTGTTATTCAGTCATGGCACAGTGACTTTAATAGATATTAAAAATGTGGCTATTTGAGCATGTCATTCTCAAAGGCCCATTGAAACACTATACGGCAGCATATGTGACTGAACATGGTACAAGGCCATTACCTGCCTGCAACAGGAAACATTCCTTTTGATCTGTGACTCTGTATAGCAAAATAGTTTTGTAATCATGTATAATTTGTCTATTAGCTTTGTCTTTATGCCAAGCATAGTTAAAATAAAAATCTTGTGGAAAAGATTATTTTTATTGTGAATTCCTGATGGAAAAAGGCATTTTCTTTCAAAGTTATTATCTTGGTTTTACAGCTGACCTTTAAAAGAGTGTTTATGACTTTAAGTACTCCAGAGCTCAGCAAATATTATCCTCCATATAATTTAAATAGTCATTATAGCTTTGTCTATAAACACTGAGTATGTATCATAAGATGCAATGTTGGTCGTTTAAAATTTTTGATATTTTATTGTAAAAGAAAAAAATCTTGTTCATTGGTGCATTGAGTGATGGTTGACCTTTTCTTATTAAATTTCCTCTTCTCATTTCATTTGTATGTAATCCTAGAAGGTCACTGGCTGGCATTAGCAACTCCAGAAATGAATGGTCATGATGTCACTTCCTAGAATTGACAAATTAGTTTGTTTTGTCTCTCATTATCCATTATATCCCTTACTGTAATGGGGGATGAAAAAGTTCAAGATGGAATTGTGGCCTGCAATATCTTGAACACCAAGAATTAGGGTTCTTTAGTGTGTCTCTCCTCCCACCTCTCTTACCATACATACTTTGCATTTTTATGTGTTTTTTGTTTGTTTGTTTGTTTTTGTATGCTTTATGACATATTTCTGGGCATGAGTTTTCTGCTATCATGGCTGATGATGAAAAAAAAAAAAAAAACAAAAACAAAAAAGGCGGGGGGGAAGAGAAAGAAGGGAGGGAGAAAGGGGAAGAAATAAGAAATAGAGGGCTGTCGAGGGAAAAGTAAAACTGAAGCATAACCAAAGAATATCTGAGCCTGGAAGGGTTCATATGGCTTCTCAATGAAGTCTTGCCACCTATAAATAAAACATAAATAAATAAAACAGAAAATCTACGGTCCTGTGTGCATTTCACTTGGACTTCCAGAAAGGCCGGGAGATTGTGGGCGAGTCATGTAACTTCCCTGCATTATTTCCTCCTCTGCAATAAATAATCAATTGTTCCTTTCCAATTTTAATAGCATGTGATTTAAAAGCTCCTTGGAAACCAATACTATGATTTATAAACAAAAGGGATCAGTGGATTGTTGATAATTTCAAGTAATTATTTTATTTTATCATGAAATCATTATCCATTTCTATAAACCATTAAGCCGAGTTTCGTGTGTATTCTGGCATAGCATAAGAAGTTAGCACAGCCGGGAAGGGTCCCTGCCCTCCACTGAAAGTGGCAGCTCTCATAAGTGCTACGGATGAAGGGGCATGGTCCCTGGGAGAGCACGTGGGGAGAAGTCATCAACCTCGGAATGAGGGAAGGTTTCTGCAGCAGTGATTCTGAGTGGCATCTGAAGGGTGCACAGGCTTTTGCTGGGTAAGGAGGTAAAGGAAGCGCATTCCAGGAAGAGGCACAGCATTATGAAAGTTTGGGGAGAAACAGAAAGAAGGCAAGTGAGGCTAGGGCAGGACAAAGCAGGGTGTCATGGTAGAAAAGGCTAGCATGACCAATATGATAGGAGCCAGACCATGTGCGGTTTTTAGGGAAGGAGTGACGATATTATTTATCATCCAAACATGACACTTCCGAAAGTGAAGGGGCACTACTAATAGTAAAACTGGGCTGGGCGTGGTAGCTCATGCCTGTAATGCCAGCACTTTGAGAGGCTGAGGTGGGCAGAGGTCAGGAGTTTGAGACCAGTCTGGCCAACATGGTGAAACCTGTGTCTACTAAAAATACAAAAATTATCCAGGCATGGTGGCACATGCCTGTAATCCAAGCTACTTGGGAGGCTGAAGCAGGAGAATCACTTGAGCCCGGGAGGCGGAGGTTGCAGTGAGCCAAGATTGCTCCACTGCACTCTAGCCTGGGCATCAGAGTGAGACTGCATCTCAGAAAAAAAAAAAAAAAGTAATACTGGAATGACAGATCTAATGTCTATGATCAAGACCCTATTTAAAAGCCTTTAAAGAAGTTTTTGTCTTTAAGCGTGATGAGAGGACATTAAATTTTTTGTTTGTTTGTTTGAGAGAGAGTCTCGCTCTGTCACCAAGTTGGAGTGCAGTGGCTCCATCTCTACTCACTGCAACCTCCACCTCCCGGGTTCAAGCAATTCTCCTGCCTCAGCCTCCCAAGTAGCTAGGACTATAGTTATGCACCATCATGCCCAACTAATTTTTTTTTATTTTTAGTAGAGATGGGGTTTCACCATATTGGCCAAGATGGTCTCGATCTCTTGACCTCATGATCCACCCACCTTGGCCTCCCAAAGTGCTGGGATTACAGGAATGAGCCACCACGTGCGACTGACATTAAAATATTTGGCTTTGGAAAGGCATGCTGTTGCAATGTGGAGACAAGATTGAAGGAGGTCCCAGAGGTAGAGCGGACGGATCTGTTCAAAGCCTATTTGTAGAGCTCCAGGGAGGCATGACTGGAGCTTGGACAAGACTGGAAGAGGTGGAGATTAGGAGAAGGGGACAGATAAAAGAGGATTTAAAGTCATCATTTTCAGTGATGGGCCACTGATTGCACATGCCCTTAATTCTTTCTATTGGAAGTAGGCGTAAGCCACTGTGCCCAGTCATCCCAGCACTTTGGGAGGCCGAGATGGGCAGATCGTAAGGTCAGGAGTTCGAGACCAGCCAGGCCAAATGGTGAAACCCCGTCTCTACTAAAAACTACAAAAATTAGCTGAGTGTAGTGGCGGGCGCCTGTTATCCCAGCTACTCAGGAGGCTGAGGCAGGAGAATCTCTTGAACCCGGGAGGTGGAGGTTGCAGTGAGCCAAGATCACGACACTGCACTCCAGAGTAGGTGACAGAGTGAGACTTCATCTCAAAAAAAAAATAAATAAATAAATAAATAAAAATATATAAAAAAAATAAAAGTTATTGCAAAAACTGCAGTTACTTTTGCACCAACCTAATACTTCCTTATATCCACATACTTTGGTATTATTCTCCCAACCTGACTCAGGGCTTCACCAGGGAATGTGCTTGGCCAGTACAGGAGACGTGAAAACTGTGTGCATTGTGCTTTGACTTCTACTGCTTTGGACTCTGTCCACCAATCTGGGTCCGTCTCCTGGAGGAGGAGAGAACATGTGAAAAGAGGCATGGGCATCCAAGTTGGAGGCCACCATAAACTTCAAAACCAGCCAGTGCCAGCCAACCAAACAGCAGCAAGCACAGAGGGCCACAGAGCCTGGTTCAGACCAGAAGACTCACTCAGCTGCCCCCTGCCTGAATCATAGACTAGATAAATGACTGTTGTTTTAAACCATTAAGGTTTGGTTGAATTGTTGCACGGCAATAGATACAGAAGATGTTCATGAGAGAAAACTCTAGAAGAATATCAGGTTTAGGCTAAACCAGCTTAGTTCAGACATATTGACTTTGAGAAGTGGTTAGGATATTTGAGAAAGAGGTGATGTGGCCAGGCGTGGTGGCTCACACCTGTGATCCCAGCACTTCAGGAGGCTGAGGTGGGTGGATACTGACTTGAGGTCAGGAGTTTGAGACCAACCCAGCCAACATAGTGAAACCTTGTCTCTACTAAAAATACAAAATTAACTGGGTGTGGTGATATGCACCTACGTGGGAGGCTGAGGCAGGAGAATTGCTTGAACCCAGGAGGCAGAGGTTAGAGTGAGCCAAGATTGTGCCATTGCACTCCAGCCTGGGCAAGAGAGTGAGACTCTGTCAAAAAAAAAAGAAAGCGAGAAAAGAAAGAAAGGAAAAGAAGGAAGGAAGGAAGGAAGGAAGGAAGGAAGGAAGGAAGGAAGGAAAGAAGGAAGGAAGGGAGGAACGAAAGAAGGAAAGAAGGAAGGAAGAAAGGAAGAAAGAAAGAGATGTTAACCATGAGTGGCAGTTCCTCTGTGGAGCTCAGAGGAGAGATTTGGGTGGAAGAGTTAAATTTGTGTGTGAGCTCTGCAGTTGAGAACATCCACCAAGAAAGCTAGAGGAGAGAAGAAAAGTGAGCCGGGAAACCTACTGACTGTGAAGATGGTGAGACCACCAAGGAGACCTGGAAGAAACAGGCAGGTAGGAGGAAAACTAGGAGTGTGTTGTGTCAGGGGAGCTAAGGGACCCTTAGCTGAGTACTAACAAATTAGTGCTAGAGGATGAAATAAACATCGTGCATTTTATTACTGTATGTTCAATAACGTATACCTTGAGTGGACCATTTTTGTTTCCTCAAGAGGGGAATTGAGTGATGAGCAATGTAGAACACCAAATGTCCCTATTTTCTTACCTTCGCAGTGATTTTGATGATCTTAGAGATAGGCATAGGAGAAACCCATCCTCTGGCTGGAAATGGGGGAGTATTGCCTGGCAGATCTGGCTCTGAACATTGTCCTAAGGTAAGAAATGTGCCATCTGCAGTCCTCTTTCTGCACTTATTCTCTCTCAGAGCCACCAAGCTTGAATTTCTAACAGCATCTTCATCCTATTTCCAGATTCTTGGCTTGAGAAAGGATCTTGCAAATTCATTTACACTAAGGTGTAAAGGATTGATAAGCCTAACTCTTTTGTTTTGCTCAGAGAACTACACCTGAAACAACAAGAAAGCTGTCTCTACTCTGGAAAATGCAGTTCTCTGAGTGTGGGGAGGTGGTTCTGAACCTGCTACTTTTACTTGAATTACTTCCTTGTACTTTGCTTTTAAATACCTTTGAAATGGAACCCTAGGGTCACACAATTGTAGACTTTGGGGTGCTTTCAGTCTAGAGTAATCACACCTCTGAGGACTTATCTTTCCTTTCTCTCCAAACCTGCTTCCCCTCTTAAATTTCCTTTTAGAATTTGATTAATAACACCAACTTCTTCCCCTCTTCCTTTCACCCAGGCTAGAAACGATTGAATTATATTTGACCTGCTCGCTCACCACATCCGGATGCTGTGATTCTGCCCTGCCTGCCACTGCTGGCTTCATCTCTGTCCCTTCCTGCAGTTTCAGAATGAGATCACGCTTTTATCAACTCCCCCTTGGCTCCATGCCTCTGCCTCCTGACCCTTGTTCCAAGTCTGTTTTCTTCTATTCACCATAGAAATTGTGCTAACGGAATTGTCTTTCTTATGTAAGGATGTGAACTTGGGCCCATCCTCTCTATACATCTTTGCTGGTGCATTTTCTCCTAAAGCCTAAACTTCTTCTCAAAGCACCTATTGTCCCTTCTAAGGGATGCCGAACTAGAGCTTGCCTGCCTTACTTATTATTTTTGTTTGAAATTAGTTGAGAATTGCAGGATAGCAAGAGACCAGCTAAAACATTTTACTCTTTCTTCATTCCCAGGTGAAGGTGGGGGTCTATCATTTTATGCCCCTTTGTGAAGATGCAAGCCTCAAACTACCCAAAAGAACGTAACATCTGCGGTGGGTGTTGCTTAATCATTCAATGGGGAGGAACTCTGTGGGTTACGGATGAGCAGCTCCAGGAGGCTGCAGTGAGGAGGGTGCTGGAAGTGGGGCAAAGGCTTCGACTTGATGTATTCTTTTGCTTAGGACAGAAATGGTGAGCCCTTGGGTAATCTCACCACATTTCTCTTCCCTTATTTGGGACACTGAAGAGCAGGGTGTTCCTAATATTTTATAGAAATATAAAAGGAAGCCAGCATGATGACTAAGCCAGCTGGACACCTGCAGATGCGTCTTGCCACCTGGCCTTGGCTCCATCTCCCTACCCCATCTTCACCCTGAGCTGGAGCAGATTGGCCTTCGACCTCTGCTGGCTAGGGACACCGACTCCCCGGATTCATCTGGATTAAGAACCCAAGACAGTAGTCACGATCTGTGAATCAGTCTCTTCTGCTTCCCACGAGGAAGAAATATCTTAACAGGTAGGATTGGAGAATCCAAGGTCCCCTGGAGGGGACTTTTCATAAGGCGGCCCTTCACAGGCCTGTATTATCTTATTCTGGTCTCAATCTTTCTGGGCTCAGTGCTGGGCATTCACCCAGGTGAACCATAATCATGTCAAACCCGATGCGCCTTGCTCCTGGGAGCATTCATCCTAGCCAGATTTTTCAAAGCTGTTCACCCTTCCAGAAATGGACATCTGCTCTCCTCTTCCTTTTTCTGGAGAAGCCCATTCCTCACTCACGGATTTGCTTAAACAGCACCTGCGCCAGGAAGCCCACCATGATCAGTGGCTTCACAGCCAGAATCGGCAGCTCCTTCCCCGTGCCCCTGTCCCATTACCACCATGATCTGTGGCTCCAGAATGGGCTGCTCCCTCCCCGTGCCCCAGTCCCCCATTATCACCATGATCTGTGGCTTCACAGCCAGGATCGGCCCCTCCCTCCCCGTGCCCCATCCCCATTCTGTTTTGCGGTGTGTGTGTGTCTCCTGTGTACCCTGGGCTTCCAACTCTCTGTGAGGAGCCAGGACCAATGGGATTCTATTAGTCCGCTGTGATCCTCCTGCGGCACTCAGGCTTCAAGTCCTTATGTGTTGTAGGCACTCAGTGAGTGTAGGATGAATAAATGAAAGACTGAATGAGAGAACAGCCCCTGGGTTTTAGCCAGACCTCTGTCAGTGCAGCACGTTCCTTGTGAAACTGACTTCCTGGCACTGGGGAAGTGTTTGGTGGGCAACTCAGGCAGGACAACCTCCAGTCCACTGTCTGGGGCTCCTCCCGATTTCTTGAGTCCTTTAGAGAATAATCAGGAAGGAAGCTCCCTGTTCAGCTGTCATCCCAGGTCACTGCTCTCAGGTGTTTACTGAAACTATGCAATCAAATAAATGTTTTAAAGCCCTAAATTCTTGCTGAGTAGGGAAAGATCTCAATTATTCAAAGCCTCCTTTCAGAGAGGTCAGCCTTTGGCCAACACAGAAAATAAATATTTATTTTCTTTTCTGATTATACAATGATGTACAACGATTATTTTTTAAATATCGTAGCTGGGATTATAGGTGCCTGTAACCACGCCTGGATAATTTTTGTATTTTTTTAGTAGAGACGGGGTTTTGCCATGTTGGCCAGGCTAGTCTTGAACTCCTGACCTCAGGTGATCCACTTGCCTCAGTCTCCCAAAGTGCTAGGATTACAGGCATTAGCCACTGTGCCAAGCCCATGTCTTTTTTAAGCCTTCACAACCTTTTCCAAATTTTCCACTGTTATTTCTCCTTAATTATTGACTTTTACATTTTATTCTTTGTGTTTTTCCCCCAGTTTGTGAAATTGTCTTCTAACTTTGAGATGGCTGCGTGTATGTGTGTGTGTGTGTGCAAGCGCGCACATTTATCAAAGGTTAGTGCTGTTTACATGAATTTTTGCTAAAGGAGATAACACCCACTGAAATAGATTCTTCAAGAATGTATAAAGTAGATTAGAGGGAGGAAATGAAAATTGGAGGGAGCACCTTTGAATCTGAGGTCCTTATAAAATCAGTTTGCACATTTCTGCTGCAGCATCTCAGTCCTTCAGCATTGGCCCCCAATTATTATTTTTTAAATATTGTTTATTTATTTTAGTTGAAAATTAAAATACCACCCCTAAGACATATCACTGTTAACAGTGGGGTATAGATTGATCCTTTCAGATTTCTTTAGTTTTATATATCTGCAAATATATATACACACACACATACATATTTATACACATGTATTTATATACAAGTGATATTTATATTTATATATATAAACCACATATATAAACTATATTTCTATATTTTTTATATATATATGGTTTTTTAAAGCAGAATTAAGCTTACATTATCAGTGATGTTCTGCATTCTGCTTTTTTTTTTTTGAGAAAGGGTCTCACTCTATCACCCAGGCTGGAATGCAGTGGCGCGATCATGGCTCACTGTAACCTTGACCTCCTGATCTCAGGTGATCCTCCCACCTTAGCCTCCTAAGTAGCTGAGACTACAAGCAGGTGCCATCACACCCAGCTTGTTTTGTTGTTTATTTATTTATTTATTTTTTGTATTTTTAGTAAAGACAAAGTTTTGCCATGTTGTCCAAGCCGGTCTCAAACTCCTGGCCTCAAGTGATCTGCCCGCCTCGGCCTCTCAAAGCACTGGGATTACAGGCGTGAGCCACCACACCTGGGTATTCTACTTTTTATGTACTAAAATTGTTTAGTTAGATTTCTATTTCAATACATATGTTTTATTTTTAATGCTTTATTGTTTAGTGTTATATTGATGGATATTTTGTAATATATTTAACCAATCTCTTACAATTGAAAATTTACGTTGTTTCCAACTTTTCACAATTATTTTTGTCCACTAATACAGGTACTTACTTAGAGACAGTCTGACACTTGGCATTGCCACAATTCAATACATGCACATTTCACAGCCTTTGAGCCGTGTAGCCAGGCTGCCCTTGCTGCCCTGCAGAAAGATGGGACTCATTGATATTCCCAACACTGATATATGGAAGTCTCCACTTTACCTCATCTTCACAAATGATACTATTAATATAATAATACTGGATATTACTAATCTTTTTAATCTTTATAAATTTGATAGGCAAAAATGCAATTTCTTTCATTAATAGAGATTTAATTACTAGCAAGATCATCATTTCCTGTATTTACGTCTTTTTTTTTTTTTTTTTTTTTTGAGACAGAGTTCTGCTCTTTCACCCAGGCTGGAGTGAAGTGGCACAATTTAGGCTCACCACAACCTCCACCCACCCGGGTTCAAGTGATTCTCCTACCTCAGCCTCCCTAGTAGCTTGGATTATAGGTGGACACCACCACGCCTAGCTAATCTTTGCCTTTTTTTAGTAGAGATGGGGCTTCGCCATGATGGCAGGGCTGGTCTTGGACTCCTGACCTCAGGTGATCCACCTGCCTTGGCCTCCCAAAGTGCTAGGATTACAGATATGAGCCACCGTGCCTGGCCAATGTCTTTTTTAAACCTTCACAACCTGTTCCAAATATTCCATTGTTATTTATCTTTAATTATTGACTTCTACATTTTATTATTTGTGTTTTTTCCCAAGTTTGTGAAATTGTCTTCTAACTTTGAGACAGCTGTGTGTGTGTGTGTGTGTGTGTGTGTGTGTCATTTATCAAAGGTTAGTGCTGTTCAAATGAATTTTTGCTAAAGGACATAACACCCACTGAAATAGATTTTTAAAGAATGTATAAAGTAGATTAGAGAGAGGAAATGAAAATTGGAGGGAGCACCTTTGAATTTGAGGCCCCTATAAAATCAGTTCACACATTTCTGCTGCAGCATCTCAGTCCTTCAACACTGGCCCCCAGTTTGTTTGTTTTATGTGTAAGGAGTTAGAGCACACAGATTTTTCACAAGGCTCCATAAACTGCTGTGTGCACAGTCCTAGAGGTCTGTGAACTTAGATGGTAAAAAATTGCATCTTTATGTGCACAAATCTCTTGAAAGTTAATATTTCTTTCAATTATAAATGTGAGTAACAACTAACAGTAATACTAGCAGTTTCTGACACCAATGAAAACCAATATTTTAAAATCACATTACTGTTCTTGAAGATATCTTGAAATATCACTACTATGAATTGAAACTAGATTTTGTTATTTTATAAAGAAGCGTATTGTTATTGTATCTTTTATCACACAAGCATTACATATTTTGTTGATTGCATTTCAATAGATCGTGATCCTGTGCATTTTGCTTTATGCATTTAAAATATTATTTTGTACAAATCAAAACCACAATGAGATACCATCTCAGGTCAGTTAGAATGGCGATCATTAAAAAGGCAGGAAACAACAGATGCTGGAGATGATATGGAGAAATAGGAACGCTTTCATTATGTTGGTGGGAGCGTAAATTAGTTCAACCATTGTGGAAGATGGTGTGGCAATTCCTCAAGAAATACCAGATATACCATTTGACCCAGCAATGCCATTACTGAGTGTATACCCAAAGGATTATAAATCATTCTACTATAAAGACACATGCACACGGATATTTATTGCAGCACTATTTGGAATAGCAAAGACGTGGAACCAACCCAAATGCCCATCAATAGTAGACTGGATAAAGAAACTAACACAGGAAGAGAAAACCAAGCACCACAAGTTCTCATTCATAAGTGGGAGTTAAACAATGAGAACACATGGACACAGGGAGGGGAACATCACACACGGGCCTGTTGGCGGGTGGGAGGCAAAGGGAGGGAGAGCATTAGGACAAACACCTAATGCATGCTGGGCTTAAAACCTAGATAACAGGTTGATGGGTGAAGCAAACCACCATGGCACATGTATACCTTTGTAACAAACCTGCACATTCTGCACATATGTCCCAGAACTTAAAGTAAAACAAACAAACAAACAAACCCTGATAGGTAAAGGGGTTAAGTGGACACATAGTGAGTAAGTAGCTCATGTCACCTCTTTTCTTCCTATGTCAGTTGTACTGCTGGAACTCAAATAGATCACTGTATTACCTTTTACAATCCCAAATTAAAGAATTTCCAGAATCAAGTTTGTCGTCTACTATCAATGTCTTACACACTTTAATATTATCTTCTCTCAGGAGGGGGAGATTTCAAAAAAAATGTTATATTGAAAAGGGGTCTTTAGGCTTCAACAGGCTGCTAAGGGCATCCAAGGCATCCACAGGTTAAGAATCCCTCAGCCGGAGACAGTGTTCAAGTTACAAGAAGGTTCTAGTTTGCTCCTTGATGAGAAGCTAAGGTTTCTTCTGTTGCTGGGAGTCCTTTTGGGTATTCTTTCTCCTTAGTTCTACCCATGTGACTGAGTTAAGAGCTTTTTGGAGGCTCCTGGAAGCTTCTCAAATGCTGTATCAAATGTATTAACATCCACCCACATTCCACATTAAATACATTTTCATTATAAAAACTTGAAAAAATTATTCTAATTTTGTTTTTTAAATCCTTGGTTTTGAGAAACTAATTTAATTTACAACTGAATGCAGTTTCTTGACAACCAGTGTGCTTACTCAGGGGTTCTAGTAAAGTGGGAAAATCTAACATACAAATGGTTTTCTAAATGTAATGAAATTTTTATGAGCACTAAATTTCACAATTAATGATGTTGATACATGGTACGTTTTATGTACATTTAATTAAACATTTAGCAATAGCAATTTTTGTGATTTTCTTTTCATATTTTGGGGCCATTTTTTTAAAGTCTGTTTCACAGGTTCTGGAAAGCACCTTAGACGCTTGTGTCCGTGTCTAATGGATTAAATGTCGACAGGGGCCACAGCCTTTTATACTCAACCTTTTCGAAGAGTGCATCCTCCACCTCCTCTCTGTAACTGAACACTTGGTTCCCTCTCCTCACGCAAGGACTTTCCTGCCGCCATCTGTAGGAGTGGAAGCTACTGGCTGCCCTTTGCTGTGGGGACTCCAGGCAGTGTTAGCACATTCCTACATCTTCCTTGCTTCTTGAATGGTTTTACTCAGTGCAAAACCATCCCCTGTACCCCTGTACTCCGAGATTCATTTTATCCACAGATATCATCCTGATAGTTCTCCTTTTGCTGTAATCTGTGGTTTTAGCCTTTATGCTCTTTGATCCCTGAGTTAATAGCCTTCCTGCTGTCCAGCCACCGCCTTGCACAACTTTCACCTCCCATGGGGACAAGCTATCCCGCCTTCTAACCTCAGAGCTCTGTGGCAGAGTCTGAACTTTGTTCAAGGCATGTCTCCAGCTTCCCAAACAAAGCAGAGTCATTTTCTCAAGAAATATTTGTTTCTTAATAATGCATGAATTCTCTTTTCTCTATTGTAATCCAACTCCCCAGTTCCAGAGTCTTATCCCTTTGTTAACACCTGGTGCCTCTTCTGTATTAATATGCAATATATAAACTTCGAATCAGAACCTCCTACTCATCTAATTCTCTAACTCCTGATTCTTGGGACTCGTTCTCTTTACCTCATCCATATCTCCCATTCCTTCCTGCTTTTCTTTCCAAACCATCCAATACTGACCTCTTTGCTTCTCTTTTTGCTGCTGTCCATTAGACCAATCTTTTGCCAGCATCCTCAATGTCTTAGCTGTAATAGGAGCAATGGCAGTCATATTAATCACTAACATGACCAAGTGCCTGCAGTGGACCAGACTCTAGGCTCAATGCTTACCGTGCATTGCTTCATGGAACTCTTTGATGTAGGTACTATTATTCTCTTCATTAAAAAAAAAAAAATAAGCAAAGGATAAGATAGATTAAATAACTTGCCTCATATGTTTGAAAATTCAGATCTAAAAAATTTTATGCCATTTTCCACTATATGTATACATAATTAGACCTCCTCTCAACTCCACTTCCTCTCCTTGAGCAAGTTTATGCAGGCTTCTCATCTCATTTACCTCCTGCTCACATAGCTATGGGCACCTCTGAAACATTGGCCAAAGTTACTGATGACTTGCTAATGACCTTGCCAACAGGCCGTTTTAGTTCTTTTCTCACCTGCTCTGAGCATACGATACCAACAACTATTCATGTATTATTTTAAAAAACACTTAATTTTTTTCCTCTTGGATTCGATGACTTTTCTTCCTCCTCCTTTTCCTTCTATTTCTGACCACTTCATTCTCTGTGGCTGGCTTGCCTTCCATTGTTCTTTGAAATTCTGATCCACCTAGAGATCTCATCCTTGCCTCCCATCCCTCCTCTCCTTAAATCGGGGGTGTCCAATCTTTTGGTTTCCTTGGGTCACACTGGAAGAAGAAGAATTATCTTGGACCACACATAAAATACACTAACACTAAAGATAGCTGATGAGATTTTTAAAAATCGCAAAAAAAAAATCTCATAGTGTTTTAAGAAAGTTTACAAATTTGTGTTGGGCCACATTCAAAGCTGTCCTGGGCCACGGGTTGGACAAACCTGCTCTAAATGCGCTCTCTGTGTTGTTTTATTTGCTGCAGTGGCTTCAATCACTACCTTGCCTGTTGACCTTCAGACCTCCTGCTTACTTCTAGACCTCTGTGCCCAAATGCTTTATAGATCTTTCCATCTGGAAGTTGCTTAGGCACTGCTTATGTCCAGTCAGAGCTACCTCTATTCCCTATATTTCTGATCTTGATCAATGAGCCTGCCCAGCTAGGTAGGTTGGAGTCATTCCCATTTTTACCCCTATTTTCAGTCCATGAGTACCTCCTCTCTGTTGTTAGCTGCTTAGCCCCTCATCTCTGTTTCCTCCACCCACCCCTCACTCATTTTCCTGTCCTGCTTTGCTTCACTCCTGCCCATCCACACAGACTGCCGGAGGACTGTTCTCAATTGCAAAACCCATTACTTCACGAGCCTTCCTCTGCTCATACTATTACCTCCAATCACTCCCTATTCTTGTGGACTGCCTCCCTTAACTCCTTTTGTTATGTACTCGTACCATGCTTCCAACAATTTTGGTGACTGTTTTTTCTGCTTTCTTTACTTTGGCTCTGCATGCCTCCTGGGCAGCCATGATGCCTCTTCATTTTGTACCTCCAAGTGCTTATACGGTACTTTTCTTATAGTGGATTCACTGAATGAATGAGGATCGTGAGATGCCACTTGAGACTGTCGGCTAGACCTTACTGCTGAAAGATATAAAAATAGCATTCCAGGAAAGCAAGGGTTCTGGGTAATATCCGCCATTGCCAGACTGACGTTTACTCCTTGATATTGGTAGAATGTGGCCAACAGGGTCCCTCCTCCACCTCCTGTGCATTTTCCTGGTGAGCTGTTTGCAGCAGTCAGGAAAGGTTAGAGGAGTTGTGGTCATTTTTACCAGCTTGATGTGTTTGCCTGGACTCAGGCCCCCAGTCAACAAAATGGATTCTTTTGGTGGTTTTCCTTCTCTGTGCTCCTGAGGCCATTGTGGTTGAAATATTCCTAGGAGATCAGGTGAGGTTGGGCAGAGTTTTCCTGATCCCTGCTGATGGGCTGTAGGTCTGAATGGCATTGGTGGACTTTATACAGTGTTTCTCCTGCTCTGCACTGTGGCATTACTACATCTACTGAGACGTTTACTTGTCTTATCTGTGTTCCTAAGTAATCCATCTTGGATTCTTAGCTTCTAAGAAGACTGAATTTGAAAGATCTAATTTCCAGCTTCATCTCAGCTATCAATTTACTGTGTGCCCTGGGACAAGTCACTCCCACTCCCCATGCCTGTTTCTTTCTCTGGAAAAGGAAGATGCTTCCCAAGTGCCCATCCAGACATGCTGTTCTGGGACTCTGAGTGTTGTGTTGGGTCCTGCAGTTAAACGTCCATATGTGTTTGTTTACAGTGTCTTAATAGTGAGACTCTGAACTCACTGCTTTACAGAAACTATCGAAAACACTGAACACCATGCTTAGCAAATTGTGATTGCCGGCTATAAGAATGTCCCTTCTGGGAGGAGAGTTGAAAAAGTGGCTATAACATAAAACCAGTTTCCTCAGGCTTTACGATGGGTTAAATTCCTGAAACCAGCTCTCAAATATTTTTTACATCCAGTTTCTAACTTGTATCCTTTATTTTAGTAATGCTTTTTAAAAAATCTGGCACTGTCTGAAAATGGACTGTTCTAAATAAGTATATGTTTCACATAACTGGCTATGACTCTATGAGCACAAAAACTGAATAGTGCTCATTTTATAAGGATGGAAATCCTTACGAAACATACAGAATGTTATCTTGTCCTATAAAGAGAAAATATTGAGTATAATATAATTTAAATTTCCTATGTGACTAAAGTCATGTCATTTATTCCTTTATTCAACAAATACTTATTAAACTCCAAATATATGCTAAGCACTGTGCTTAAATGGTGGGTATCTCATGTCTTAATTTGAAAATTTATTGCCACCAAAGATTCCTCCTTATTGCTTCATTTATACAAGTTGACTGTTTTGATTTTATGTGTTATATATATATTTTATATATTTATATATTAAATTGGAGTTCTGAGCAAAGATAAGGCAGAGTTTCTGCCTACAGCATCAGATTTGGTGGGCAATTCAAACTGTCACATGCTCAGTCAGTAAAAAGCTGAGTCAGCTGTGTCTCACAGCAGCCATTTTAGTCATCTAGACATAGGCGTTCCCCCAACAAAGAGTTTGAAATAGCAAACATCAAACTCAACAGTAATCTTTTGGTCTCAGTAGATTCTAATTTTATTATATTTCAAGCAAGAGGGCATTATTGCAAAATATTTAATTTCTACATTAATGTCTTTAGAGATTTTTTAAATTTTGAACAATTCCAATAATATAATTTTTTTGTTAGGAGATTTTCAAGGTTGGCCTCCAGTAACCTTGAAAACAGCCTGAAGTTATATTATGGGATGGTGGTGTTCTGGAATAGTTGCTGTTAAATGTAAGGTGACTCCTACTTTCCCTTTGACATTCATTTTAAACCTGGGGATGGTTTCTATAGAGAGCTGGGAGAACAGACTGGTGAATGTTTTCTAATGAGAGACGGGGTGATTACCAGGGTCTTCCAGAATGTTAGAGCATGCCTACAGGCTACTTCTACTCTTTCTGTCCCTGCTATGTCATATTTTTCCATCTCCAGAATCTTTCACCTAGGACACAGAGCACTCTCTTCACAAGGAAATCGTCTAAGTTTACACCTAAATTTTCCAGACTTTGTTTTCTTTTATTTTGTAGAGTCTCACAAAGTCGATTGTGGTTCACACGCAGATGCCAGTAATACATTACACATTTCACACACTGCATCTTAAAACTAGGGCTAGTAACTCCTCTTCGGGCCATTTAAGAATGTGCCAGGGTGTTTTTTATTGTTGCAGTGGGGCGTTACAGGTACTTAGCAGGAGAGACCAGCCATGCCAAATGTCCTGCAATTTGCAGAGCAACACTTCATAACTAAGACTAGTCCCATCTAAAATGCCAAACGTGTGCCTATTGAGAAATAACTTTGCCATGTCTAGTGCTGCCTTGTAGCTTGTTGTCCTCATTCTTTTAAGCATTGTTCATCTTTCCTACTTGCAACCACTAATGGCTAAAATCCTGCTATCTTTGAGTCTCACTTAGGAACTACCTTTCTTGTGGAACTCTCCTTGAATTTCTTGCTGGAAATAGTGTTTCCATCATTTTAGTGTTCATAGTATTTTGTTTTTACAGATCACCTCTGGATGTAGCTAATTATTAATATCTACCTCCAAGGTGTCAGCTCCTTCAGGGCAAGATGTGTCTTACTCAGAGTATTCCTGGAATACTGTGGAGATTCATGGCGAGGCTCAGGAAACATTTGTTGAATGAATAAACGAGAGTTGTTGAGTAAATAGAAAACTCTTTATTCCTGCTAATTTAGACCTGTTCTAAGGCTGCCTTTCACAACTAATATTTCTTAAACAGGAGTCCACCTGTAATAGTTATCTGGAATCCCTGTATATGTCATTCTTAATGAAATCTGAAAGCAGTGCCTAAGGCTCCACCAAGAACAGCGATTCTCGGTGGCCTGTCCCTGAAATTGTCTTGACACAACTTGTAATAGGTTATGACTGCTCAACAAATCCAAAAGCTTCTGCATTTCAGCAACTTGTTAACAGGCCCCCAAACAGCTCTAGTTAATTCTGTAGAATAGACAAGATTCACTTTGAAGTATATAATAATATTAACACGAGTCCTGTGAATTAACATTGTGACTAGGCATGCATTGCAAATTAGATGCAGTTACCCTCTCTCTGACTTTTTAAAATGTAGAACATAATAGAGTTTCAAGGCATTTTAAGCTTGGAAATGAAATATACCAGAGTTTTGATTTTTGCAAAGACAATGACAAACTTAATGAAAGACCAAGAATGGGTCTATTCTACCCACTGAACCCCCTGCTATAATTGTCTGCCTGCTAAGATGAATTCGGGGCTCTTAAAAAAGGATGTCAACTCCCTTTAACTATGCTCAGATTTTTAAGTTAAAAGTACGGAGGTCAGCCAAGCATGTTGGGTTTTGCTTGTAAGCCCAGCCACTTAGGAGGCAGGATTGCTTGAGGCCAGGAGTTCAAGACCAACCTGGGCAACATAGCAAGGCCTCTACGAAAATGAAAATAAAAAATTAGCTTGGTGTGGTGGTGTGTGCCTGTCATCCCAGCTACTTGGCAGGGTGAGGTGAGAGGATCACTTGAGCTCAGGAGTTTGAAGATGCAGTAAGCTATGATCATGCCACTGCATTCCAGCCTGAGCAACAGTGCTAGACCCCCAACTCAAAAAAAAAAAAAAAAAAAAAAATGGAGGTCTTGCTTAGCCCAAGTCTGCCAGATGTCCCTGGTTTCCAGTGTCTGTCTTCTTCCTCTTCCCACAGCTGAGGCCACTGGGGCATCCAGGCCTCAGGGCCTTTTTGGGAAGAGATGATGAAGGCCTACCCCACAACACTGGACACCAGTATCAGTCATGCTTGCTCCAAAGCTTACCCTGCCCTCATGGACCTGTGGATATTTTGGATAGCTATAGACTGTCCTTCCTCCTCTACCCCTGTGGCATCTTGGCAATTTAGCTGCTACTCTGGAGCAGGTGCTTGTTCCTGCCAGGAAGAAGAGTCCTGGATATGAATCCAGCCCAATGGCTTGGGCCCTGCTCCCTGCTGCCCAACTGTACAGATGCCAGATGTCTCTTTTCTGCTCGGGCTCCTAAGGCTGTGGGCCCTGGCGCCTCATTATACCGGCTCCAGCTCTGTCTGGTGCCAAGTGTGTGCCTGGGCTGGCATCTTTTGCTTGTTGGAGCTGGCTGCTTCCCAGTACCTGCTGCAGGGTCTGACCTTCCTGTTGTAGGTGCTCTTCTAAGATCCCTTTGTCTTTTTTCTTTTTTTCCCAATTTTAAAAAATTGAGCTAAAATATGTATACATAAAATTTACCATCTTAGGCATTTTAAGCATACAGTTCATTGGTAGTAAATACATTCACAGCGTTGTGCAAACATCACCACTGTCCGTCTCTAGAACTCTCTCCATCTTGTAAAACTGAAACTCTATACCCACTAAACAATAACTCCCTGATTCCCCTTCTCCCAGCCCCTGGCAATTACCATTCTACTTCCTGCCTCTGACTCCCATAGGTACCTCCTCATGTAAGTGGAATCACACAGTATTTGCCTTTTCATGAGTGACTTGTTTCACTTAGCATAATGTCCACAAGTTTCATCCATGTTGCAGCATTTGTCAGAATTTCCTTCTTTTTAAAGACTAAATAATATTCCATTTTATGTATACATCACATTGTTTATCCAATCGTCCATCCATGGACACTGAATTGCTTCCACCTGTTAGCTGTTGTGAGTAAAGCTGCTGTGAATGTGTGTGTACAAATATCTCCAATCCTTACTGTTATTTCAACTTTATTCATAAATAATTTTCTTGAACTTTTCCGTGTCTTCCCTGGAGTCTCTGATAGTCTTTAAGACAGCTGTTTTCAAGTGTTTGTCTCGTAGATTTGCCATCAGGTGCTCTTCAGGGGCAGTTTCTGCTAATTTACTGTTTTTTCTTTCAATGGAATGTACTTCTCTGTTTCTTTGTATGTCTTGTGATTTTTTTTTCTTTTTGTTGATAATTTGAGTCTAATAATGTAGTAACTCTGGAAATGATTCTCCTTTTTCCCTTAGGTTTGCTGTTTCTTGTTATTGTTTCTCTCTCTCTCTCTCTCTCTCTCATCATTGTAGACTGTCTCTGTGCCGAGTATCAACCTGAAGTATGAATTTAAAGTCTTCTCAGGTCTTTTCTGAGCCTGTGCCTTTTACTGGGCATGTGCAGTCATTTTCTAATTCCCGCCCCCCCCCCCCGCCCCCATATGCAGTTACTTTGGAATGTTCCAGTGTTTCCTGTCTGGCTCCCAAAAGAGAAAAATAAAGGAGAAAGGAATGGGTACCAGTCCTATAAATCCACTGGAACTCACTCCAGCCAGGGGAGGTGGGGCTTGCAACAAATGGGGAGGTGCAACAATAGTGTCTCCCCAGCTCTTTGCACCTCTGTGATCAGAAGCAGTGATCAGTGATTAGGGTACAGATCCCTGATATTTGAAGGCCAGGATTCTTTTTGCCCACCCTGGCTCTTGCAACTATGTGTACGTTACTCCAGGAACCCATACACAGCAGCCTGCTATGGGGCTGTGGCTGGGAGACGAGTAGCTGCTACTGTACAAGGAGCTGAAATGGACTGAAATTCACTGCAATTTACTGTTCAAGCCTTCCCTTGGAAGTTGCAAGCCTACAACGGACTCCAGAGTTCCAAAACAGTTACATTAGATAGAGTTTATGAGTGTGACTGCTATCTAGATGGGGAAACATTCCCAGAATTTCCTACTTCCATGATCTTCCCAGAATCCTTTCTTGGATTCTTTTTCTTTGAGTCAGATTTGTTTGCACTTCTTTGAGGGGGGTTGTTTCCCTAGGGTTTCCTTAGAGACTTCTGAGATCCCCACCAGGCTGTGTCAGTCCCACTCAGACACACACTTAGGTCTGAATCCTTCGGGGGAACACAGGTTGGGAACACTCTTAAGAACCCACATACACAGAATATAGAATGAGTACAAATTAAGTATTTTAGAGGAATAAAGTATTGTGAATGTGTTAGATTAGGCAAAAAAGGATCATCATATGATGGCACATTCATGCACATTTATAAATAACATTTCTATTTTTATATGTTGGAATCCCAACAGACATGCTCATATTTCCAAATGAGGGATAGATTTAAATCAATTCATCTTCAATCACAGTTTTCCTGTTATGTATTTGTATTGTGTTCTTATATATGTGAAATCATTAGTAAAAGTAAAGCAAAGAATGCTAGTCTCTTTCATCTTTCAGCATTATTCAAGCAAGAAAGATAACTGTTTTCACAATGTGTTTTTAGGGAGCCAACCATTTAAAGGGACTGGGAAAAATTTTACTGTAAAAATATTCATGAATTCATGACTATGGGCTTCCATTCATGGATAATTGCGATAAATGTTTCATTTACATTTCTATTATTATGGATTATCTGTTTTCTTTTTAGTTTAGATTAAAACATAATGTACTCACATATGAAATCCAAACGAAGCCTTCTGTGAATCACAGGTCTGCAGATTTTAAACATAATTATGGTTACTCAAACATATTGTTTATACCTGATCAACCATGTTTTAATCAACGCCAAATAATTTGTTTTTTTAAATACTGAGGCTTCAAGAAAGAAATATATGGTCATGCGGGGTGGCTCACGCCTGTAATCCCAGCACTTTGGGAGGCCAAGGCAGGCGGGAGATTGACAAGGTCAAGAGATTGAGACCATCTTGGCCAACAAAGTGAAACCCTGTCTCTACTAAAAATACAAAAATTAGCTGGGTGTGGTGGTGCATGCCTGTAGTCCCAGCTACTCCCAAGGCTGAGGCAGGAGATTCATTTACTTGAATCCAGGAGGCGGAGATTGCAGTGAGCCGAGATTGCACCACTGCACTCCAGCCTGGCAACAAGGTGAGACTCCCTCCCCAGGCTCCCTCCCTCAAAAAATATATATATTTATATATACAAAGAAAGCACTAATATACACTAACTAAAATGTATTTGTTGCTTTGGATATTGGTTGATTATTTAGTATCTACTTAGAACATGTGGATAACTACTTGAAATATGATTTTTGCTTTGCTATTTAACATGGTTAACAGTAAAATGTGTAAATGAATAATAATGCTTTACACTGGATTTCAAAATGTACTATATATGTAGCATGAATAGAACAATACACAGACCTTCCATTTGGATACTTGATATGACAGAGATAATTAACTGTCCTCCAAAAGATTTGTACCCTACCTCCTAGAGTACAGAATTGTTGCTGATAAGTGTCTTCTCTATTAAAGACATCATTTCCTAGCCCTCCTTACAATTAGATGGGTCATGATACTAGTCTCACCCGTGGAATGTGAACAGAAGTGAAATGCATCGCTTTTAGGTCAGACTGTTTAAAAAGAAAATGTAAAACAGTTGAACAAAGAAACAAATTCATGGTGTATTCACACATTAGAATACTGTTCAATAGGAAGGAAAGAACTACTGATTCAGGCAAAACATGGATAAGTTTCAAAGCATTGTGTGCTAGAAGCCAAACACAAAAGAGCGCATATTGTATAATTCCATTTGTTTGGAGTCCAGTAATAGACAAAACTAGTCTATGGTGAGAAAAATAAGGAAGTAGTTGCCTGCGGGGAATGGTGGGTTGACTACACATGAGCACTAGGCAACATTTTAGGTAAAAAAAAAAAAAAAAGGTTGGCATCTTGTTGTGAATGGTTATTACACAGGTGTAACAATTGTCAAAACTCATTGAACTCAACACTTAAGATCCAAGCATTTGTGTGTGCATGTGTAAATTACATTTTAATGAAACCAGATGTGCCTTCTCGACTCTTTCTTTCCCCATCCTCTAACTCAGTGGTTCTCAACCAGAGGCAATTTTGTCTCCCAGGAGACATTTGGCAGTAGTAGGAGGCATTTTTGATTGTTGTGCTTCTGGTGTCTACTTAGTAGTGGTTAGTGATGCTTCTCAACATCCTACAATGGCACACAATGGCCCTCCACAACAAAGCATCATGTGTTCTGAAATACCAGTGATGCTCAGGTTGGGAAACTGTTGTAGCTGAATGCGGTATGGACCCGCAAGATGGAAACATTTTGCCACCAGCACAGGATGCTACATGAACAAGAAAAAAATGTATACTGTGTTAAGGTACTGAAGTATTAAAGTTTGTTTGTTTCAGTAGTTAGCATCACTTTTACTAATATAACAGACTTTAAAACCTTGATGCTAAGAATAATATTTATGAGGAAATGTGAGTGAAATTTATCTCAAGTTTTAATATCAACCAAAGCTATGCTTCCTCTAAACCGTTATTGTAATTTTAACTGACATTGTCAGTTTTTTAATTTAATGTGTTTCTCTCCTTGTTTCAAATCACAGAGAGTAATTCTTAGGCAGCTCTTAACTCTCCAGAAACATATAATTTGCGTTTCTGCACGCTCCCCTTGTCTTTAATATTTTTCTATCCTTATTTTCCTAGCACTAATCCCATAACTACCTATTTTTACTTTTGGTATTTTGTTATTTTTAAAAGACTAGCTCATATTCTTTGCATAAAAATTCAGCTTATAAAAAATAAATAAAATATTATTCAAATACTTAACATTCCTTTATTTTAGGTTTTGAATTAATAATGGTTTTTGTATCTCAGACCCTGAAGGAATTTTTATCTTGTCTTAACCTCTTAAGATCGAGAGAGAGAAAATGTTCATAGTGATAGTTCATGAAATCGTTTCATTTATAAAATAGAAGGTGTTCTCTACTGTATATAAAAGTTCTATATTTATACATGGATTATAACTTGTTCAATCACTAATTGGACACACCTTTTGAATTATTCTTCTGATAAGGAAATGGGATTCATGCCACTCTATGACAGACATTCTTGTTTGCCTATTCAATATCCACCCTCTTCTCCTTTTTCCTCCTGGCAGATCTCCAATTTTGCTCAAGTATCCACTCATTTCAGCTAATCTATAAGCTTCACAGGAGAAATACATCCACTTAGCCCTACGAGTGGCATTGTGGTTGGATTAAGCTGTGGCCTTTGCCTCCTTGTCAGTCACTGGTTTAATCCACGGATCAGTGGTGCTATTCTGGCTACTGAAATGCAGAAGTCAACTGAGGTGGGGAGTGGGAGTTCCAGGAATGATTTTCCTCAACCTTAAAAATAGACACGAGGAAAGATGATTGTTCAGTTGCTTGTGGACACTGTTGTATCTGCCTGAGATGACGAGAACTCTGGCAGCCATCACAGGGTTATATGGAAAGTTAGCCAGAGGCACAAACCAGGCAGGCCAAAGGTCGCAGCCAAAGAGATAAAAAAGAACCTGAGTGTTTGTTAGATTTCCAAACCACTAACAAAAAGGACTCTGGAGCTAAACTCCCTCTTTGTTGTGTGAGAAAATAATTTCCTCAAGCCAGTTGATTTAGGGTTTTCTTGTTCTTGTACTTGAAAGCATCCTTCCAAAATATCTTCTTGTACCTCTCCGATGACTTAGGGTGGTTTTAACATTTACAATTTTCCTATATGTGGCCAGTATGAAATCCAGGCTTATGAACTAGAGGATGTGAGACCTTTACCTCAGTCAAACTATGCTCTAAGAAGCGGAACACATTAGCCAAAGCCCCCAAGACAGTTGGTGAAGTTCTTCTGTGAAGAGCCAGAAAGTATTTTAGACTCTGCCGCCCGTATTGTTTCTGTTGCCACTCCTCAACTCTGCTGTTATAGTACAAAAGCAGCCATTGAGAATACGTAAGTGAGTGAGCATGGCTGTGTGCCAATAAAACTATATTGACAAAAAGCAGGCAGTGGGCCAGGTTTGGGTTGTGGGTTTGCTGACTATGGTTTGGTGGTGCGGTTTGCTGACTTCTGACCTAAATTACATTCAATCCAACTATAGATAATCAAGTTTGATGGGAACGCGGAACAGCTAACTATGAGATCACTTAACTGGCTCCATTTTCGCTCCTTTTTCTTGAATTATCTGCTCTCTGGTACAATAACCACTTTGCAGTAAGGCAGTGGAAAGGCCAAACTCAGGAGAGAGAAAATTGAGAACAAGAGATTTACATCATAGATATTCTACTTAATCAGTTACTGAATAACCAGTGGTTGGCTACACTCCTTTGAAACTATTTGTCTAGAAAAGCCCATGATCTTGATGCCACCAAATGAATGAGAAAAATGCATTTGAACCAGGTTTACTCCAATCTGTCTGTTTTAACACAAAGTATCTTTGACCAAATAAAAAGGCAACATGTTTGGCCTTCAGAGTTTGCGTAAAGGCAGGTGCATCTGGGCAGTCTGTGCAAGGATGCTGTTCTAATTAGGGAAATGGAATAGTCTTTATTTCTGAAAGTGCCAGCCTGTCACATTTAGCCAGCATACTCTGAGATCTAATGAACCTCTGTCAAAAACAACAAGGGGTAATGGAAATCAGGTAAGATTGATTTAGGAAAATGCCAGTAATGAGTATCTGTTGAGAAATAAGTAAGACAGGAAAAGCAGAATGGAAATTGGAGTATCCTGGCTTAGCTGGTCCGACGATAAAAATTATGCAAATGTACACAGCACATGTTTAGAATACTATTATTAATTTTACAAAGCCCATCTCTTACTTCTCATTCCCCTGTTTCTTTAAATGCAATGCTGTCTCTGAAAGCAGGCTGACGTGAAATCATGACTGTTTGTTTGTTTTTTTCTTTTTTTGGAGGCAGAGTCTCACTCTGTCACCAGGCTGGAGTGCAGTGGCACGATCTCGGCTCATTGCTACCTCTGCCTCCCAGGTTCAAGTGATTCTCCTGCCTCAGCCTCCTGGAAATCATGACTTTAAAGGAGATCTTTAGTGTACATAAGCCCCAGAGTGAAAGCATCCCAGCGAATCACTTGATTCCTCTGTACCAGCTGCTGAGGATCCGCAAAATGTGTGCATCTTAGACTAAGAATTTTGTTTTCAAGCAACCACTCTTTGAAGCCCATTCTAAATAGAAGTATACAGGTTGCACACGAATATATGCCATCTCGAGACATTTCTACCCTGCATTTTAGTGGACTCTGATTAATACCAACACATACAAAAATGAAATAGAACAAAAGAAATCACCCCCGAGGAAGGCCCCTCAGGAAAGACGTTACATTAGCTTTGTTTCTAATTAGGTCCTTTCTGCCTTTTGGGGAATGGAGGAGACCTGAATCCCTCTAACTCTTTCATCTAGTCACTCCCCACAGCCTGATTGCCACTTTCACTTTACAATTAATTGAAAAACCTCTGCTTTTAAGTTGATGCCAGATGACTTAGCAGGAATAAACACACTTACAGGTGTCTCAGGAAGCACAGCTCTAATGCCCAGGAATTCTTGATGACTTCCCTCCTGATGGCACTTCCCGCAGTTTGCAACTAACTAGGCAGGCGTTCCACAGCAAAGTGGTTTACTTGCAAGTCATGTAGTGATGGAAAAGAAGTAATTTTAGCACTATTAGTGGGAAATACAGACAGGTTAAATGAGAAGTATAATACTGAGTTCTAATCCTTCAGTTAGTAAAAATATTCTGTAGGGAGCATGGGAAGCTAAAGGTATCATCCCAGCTAGGTCTGGAACCTTCTTTTAGCCTGGATCCCGCCTCCCTGTCCACTTCATCTCCTGCTCTGCATTTCTTTCCCTTTTCCAGATGGTGCCATCTCCTTTCTCATCTCCACATCTTACATAGGCTTGGTCAAGTCCTATGCATCCTTCAAGACTCAGTTCAAATCCTTCTTCCTCTGTGACGGCCCCAGTGCTCTTAGGGAAAGTTATTGTCTCTTCTGCACTTCCCCTTGTCTACTATAGATCCCATCACAGTGTACTGAGATTGACTGACCCAGTGATGTGTCATTCTCTGTCTTTCACCAGAAGCTTCTGAAGATGGGAATTATTCATCATTGTCTCCTCAATGCCTGGCATATAGTAGATGATCAATACATATCTCTAAGTATGAGTAAGATCACTGAAAGGCTAGATGTCATCTTCAGACATTGTCCAATGATGTACTTATCTATAAAACAGGTTGAAACAAAATCAAACGTTCTTTGCAAGGCTGTCAGAGCACACTACTGAGCAAAAGCCAATAAGCTCCAAATCTGACAGCTTAGAGAATGATTTCACATCTGGACTTCCTATGTGACTGCGGTCCACCATAGAGACCACATCTGGCTTATCCAATGGTGTTGCCATCCCTTTCTCCCCATCCGATTTGGATTTTATTACCAAGTAAAGTCCCAGAATTAGGTCCAACTACCCCTTGTGGTTCTTATCCCAGGGCTGCTTTGCTGGGCAGAGAACTGAAAACAATGAGAACATTGGGGAATGGCTTTTGTGCAGAGAAATCTAAGTGCAGAGGAAAGAGCAAGCCCAAATGACAAGAAAAAAAAAAACAAACAAACAAACCACGAAACCTAACATATTAAGCAGAGTTGCTTACCTTGATCTTTGGGGAAGAGCCTTAACTGGGAGCAAGTGAAGGGATGTGTACCAGGAAGACTTGGGGAGGCAATTTTGCACGCAGGGACTCAGGAGGGTGGAACCAGGATGCATTTTCACATGTGGCGTTTTCAGGAAGTGGCAGCTCTCTGCTGGCTCTCACTACCCACACAGGGGCAGGGGCCACAGTCCCCCTCTCCACCAGCAGCACCTTTCTCCAAGACAAAGGGCAAAAATCTATCCCCTGGCCCTCCTCATTAGTCATCAAAGGACAAATGTATTGTGTTCCAATGGTTGATTTAAAAATATGTTACCTAGAATATGAAACACTTTTCCCCCACAGGAATAATATAAAATCTGGTTAGATTCCTAACTGATCCACCAATCTTCCTTATTTTAGAATTAATTTAGAGAATTAAAAGAAACTTTTGGCTTTCTTTTAATTTAATTTTTTTTTCTTTTTTGACACGTAATCTTGCTCTGTCACCCAGGCTGGAGTGCAGTGATGCGATCTCAGCTCACCGCACCTCTGTATCCTGATTCTCCTGCCTCAGCTTCCCCAGCAGCTGGGATTATAGGTGCCTGCCGACATGCCCAGCTAATTTTTGTATTTTTGATAGAGGTGGGGTTTCACCATGTTGGCCAGGCTGGTGTCAAACTCCTGACCTCAGGTGATCTGCTGACCTCGGCCCCCCAAAGTGCTGGGATTACAGGTGTGAGCCACCGTGCCCAGCCCTACCCAATCTTTATAGTATGATTTCTATTAGAAGGCATATTTTGGGCTCTAAATGTGGATGCTCATTCTCCTATCCCTCTCTGGCCTGCCTGAGGAGACTTCTAGGTCCTTGGTATTCACAAACAATGCTCTAGGGTTACAGTTCTAAACATTAGTTAGTTTCTCACTTTTAAAACAAGTGACACCTCTGTTACTGCATTGAGAAGACATTTTCACATCCTGTCTTCTCCCCAGGTGAAGATGCAATTCTGGTTACAATCAGGTGGGAAGAAATGTCATGGTCCCTGAGGGACGGGGCCTCACATGCTTTGGAAAACCTTTTCTTGTACATGAGCCATTCTTGTGATGAGAATTGGTATGTTGGTGATGCTGAGGACTAACTTCTGAGTATGTGTGTGGACGCTCACAGGTGGAGATGTAAGTGAGCGCTTATCACCCGGTGTCTGATTCCACCTCTGTCTCCTTCCGCCGGTAGAGTTGGTAGAGTCACACCATTCCGGAGGTGCTTCGTGCAGCCTACTACAATCCTGGCAGGTTCCTCCTCCTGCCTGTGAGCAGGAAGGGTGTTTGTTGGTGGTGTATGTGCAGATTTTTCCTTTGGGATTTCATTAGTTTTATTTTTATGCATCAAAGAAAAAAGAGCAGGAATATTAGACTTTTTGAGTAATGTGAATGTGACTTTATCATATTTGATGGCAATTTACTTAAGGATACACTTAGGGCTCTTTATAAAGAAATGCAGAGAGTCTACAAAAAAATCATTGCAAGCATAATAAAGCTGGGGAAGTGGCTTCAAGATGTGTGTGATCCAGTTGTATACAGTACTTATCTGGTTATAAATACAAATTCCCTCCCTACTAAGATGCTTCTAGCTAATCACTCTAAATTACAGTCACATGGCCTGGCTTCAAGACAAAGCTAAAAGGTGTCGGCAACCTCCACCCTCAGTGTCACCTTAAGGCTTAAAAATAGCTTTCTCATGACATTGACTACTCTGCCTCCGAGCCTCTGTTTCCCCCGCTTCCCTCCCTCCCACCTTACTCAGATTGTGCTAAAAGGAAACAGGGACTTCTAAAAGAGCCTACTGGGCTGGGCATGGTGGATCATGCCTGTAATCCCAGCACTTTGGGAGGTTGAGGCGAGCAGATTACTTGAGGTCAGGAGTTCAAGACCAGCCTGGCTAACGTGGTGAAACCCTATCTCTAGAGAAATATAAAAATTAGCCAGTCATGGTGATGGGCACCTGTAATCTCAGCCACTTGGGAGGCTGAGGCAGGAGAATTGCTTGAATCCAGAAGGCAGAGGTTGCAGTGAGCCGAGATCATGCCATTGCACTCCAGCCTGGATAACAGAGCAAGACTCCATATCAAAAAAAAAAAAAAAAAAAAAAAAAGATTCTACCCAGGCATGCTGATATTTTATCTGGCCTGTGATCTAGCTGGGCATTGATGCCACACTTCCTGTCTGCCTTGTCCTGTAACTCAAATGGACAGTTACAGCAAGGAGGAGGGCATAATGCAAGTCCTTCTGACCACAGACTAATACCTGTATTCATCCAGAGCCACCATAAAGAGTTCTAGAAAACTAAGTGTAGATTTTGTTAAGTTGGGAACACTTACTCTGAATGGTCTGCTAATTCCCTTTACATTCATACTCAATAATAGTGCTGATTAATAAGATCTATAGTGACAACAATCACCTGAATGTAATTGCTTTTATTTAGATCATGAATCATGACCATGTTGATGTTTTCAAACAAATTTCTGAGACTACATAACATGCCCCAAAAGTTGATAGGAATGTTCAGCTGCAGACATTCATTATTACTTTGCAATTAGGGAGAAGCGAGTCCATTGCTGACCTAGGTTCATGGGAGGCAGAGAATTATGTGGATGATCGCTGGGTCCTACTGCAGAGAGCACGGTGGAATTGTCTACAGATCTTAACATCCAGACAGAACTCACCTTGGGGAAGCATGGGCTGCTGAGGAGTGTGGGATCTGTGCCCTTTGCCTCCAGGGAGAGCAAGCACATTAAATGGCCTTGAGTGGGCCGGGCACGATGGCTCACACCTGTAATCCCAGCACTTTGGGAGGCTGAGGCGGGCAGATCACCTGAGGTCAGGAGTTGAAGACCAGCCTGTCCAACATGGTGAAACCCCATCTCTACTAAAAAAATACAAAAATTAGCAGGGTGTAGTGGTGGGCACCTGTAGCCCCTGCTGCTCTGTAGCCTGAGGCACGAGAATTGCTTGAACCCAGGAGGCAGAGGTTGCAGTGTGTTGAGATTGCACCACTGCACTCCATCCTGGGTGGCAGAGTGAGACTGTCTCAAAAAAAAAGGAAAAAAAAAAAAGGGCCTTGAGTACCTTCTCCATGAACTTGCTGCCTGTCAGTCACGGTTGTTGAGTACTTCTCCCTGCTTTCTCTAACTTGCTTTCATTAAAGTCTTTTATTTTATTTATTTATTTATTTTTTGAGACAGAATCTCGCAGTACACTGTGTCACCGGGGCTGGAGTGCAGTGGCGCGATCTTGGCTCACTGCTACCTCCGATTCCAAGGTTCAAGCAATTATCTTGCCTCAGCCCCCCAAGTAGCTGGGACTACAGACACCTGCCACCATGCCTGGGTAATTTTTTTTTTTGTATTTTTAGTAGAGACAGGGTTTCACTATGTTGGCCAGGCTGGTCTTGAACTCCTGACCTCGTGATTTGCCCGCCTTGGCCTCCCAAAGTGCTGGGGTTACAGGCATGAGCCATCACACCTGGCCTCAAAGTCTTAACAACTCATATGTCAACTTGTTAATTACCAAAAGAGAGAGAAGAAAACACCAGTTTGCAGTAATGCATTTAGAGGGAGCCCTCAGGCTGATTTCTAGGCCCCACCCAGTTCTCCTCTGAGTGAGCAGTATTTTGAAGTTGCCTCCAAGAGTTGGACTTGATCATTTAGTTTCCTCTCATTTCTAAGAATTCCTGAGATTCCAGGTCAGTGCCACAGGGGAACCTTGGGAAGTGTATGTATGTCAGAAATTTAGAGGAAGAATGTCATCAGAAATTGGAACTTGAATCCACAAGAGTATGAGAGATAATTGCTTCCACTTCAGAAGTCATTATCTTGTGCCCCCAGAAGCCATGTCTGTAGAGCTGGCATGAGAACTATGGTTTAGATGGGCTGTTTGCACATTTTACTTTGTGCTACAAATTGTTTGCTTGCTTTTCTCTCTGTGGGTGTCTCTGTGTCACTGTCATGGAGAGGAACTGGATGAGGGAAGGAAGAAGGAGGCTGGGTGTGCAGGTAATTGTGCAGTAGCTGTTCTCCAGAGAATCCTACCCAACGGTCATGGGATGATTTCTGTTTTTCCTCCACCTTTGCCCAGACTGTCTTTCTACTGTTGCCTTTGGATAGACTGGAACTTAAAAAAAAAAAATCTTAACTGCGGTTTCCTAAATCATTTGACACTCCAGTCATCCTGCAAGTATTGTTATTAGGAGTTTCCCCCAGAACAAACTGGCTTACTTTTATCTTCAAGAATGGGATCAGTAAGCTTGGCTAGATTGTCCAGTTCGTTTGGGCCCAAAGTAGATTTCTTTCTCTAACCCAGGCCTACCTAAGAGGATGCTGGGGTCTGAGTAGAGCCAGCCTAACCTCCACGGCAGGCTGGTGACACTGCTGACGCAGACTGGTCACTGCCCTGTGGATTGCTTTATTTTTAGGGCAGAATTGCTACCAGTTATGAAGTGCAGGATGCTGTGTTAGTTAATTAACAGCTATTTATAAGCGGCTATCTATATGAGGTTCTAATGCAGAAGTTGGCAGGAAGGAGTAAATGAGAACTGAAAAACAAAATGCTAAATGCAATGTGGTATCCTGGATTGGATCCTAGAACAGAAAAAGAACATTAGTGGGAAACCTAGTGAAATCTGTGTAAAGTCTGGAGTTTTGGTAATAGTAAGGTATTAAAGTTAATTTCTCAGTTTTGATGAATGTATCATAGTTATGTAAGATGTTAACAGGAGGGGAAACAGAGAACAGTATATGGGAGCTTACTGTACTTTCTGTAAACTTAAAATTATTCATAATTAAAAATTTATTAAAAATAAAAAGAAACACCATCCAGAGTCACAATAACTTCAGTAAAGTAAGTCCCTATTGACAGATTCTTTGAAGTTTTAAGTTTTTACTGAATGCTTTATTTTGTTTTTATTTAGTTATGATTTTAAATTAATTTTGTTGTCGTTTTTTTAGAGACAGAGTCTTGCTCTGTCATCCAGGCTAGAGTGCAGTGGTACAATTATAGCTCACTGCAACATTGAACTCCTGGGTTCAAGGGATCCTCTCACCTCAGCCTACCCAGTAGCTGGGACTACAGGTGTGCACCACCACACCCGGCAAATTATTTTTTATTTTTATTTTGTGGAGATGGAGTATCACTGTGTTGCCAAGGTTGGTCTCAAACTCCTGGCCTCGAGCAATCATCCTGCCTGGACCTCCCAAAGTGCTGGGATTACAGGCATGAGTCACTGTACCCTGCCTGAATGCTTTATTTTGAATATTTTGTATTAGAAGATATTTCTTGGTGGAACTAACACAGAAAAGCTAATAAATATGTGATTTGTTTTGAACTTTTTGTACAATCTATATCAGAGACCAACTACTTATTAAATGGTGAGTGGGAGTCTCAGAATACCTTCCGTCCGGGTCCTTCAAATTGGGACTTAAGGGCCTTCAGTGTGTGCAAGGTTTAATAAGCGAAAGGATGATTTCACCCTACTGGGAAAAGATGGTATTACTGAGCAATCAAAGATAAAATTACAGGATTATAGATGAGATACAACATGTTACAGCTCTTCTCCTTGTTAAAATCAAGACATTTGGACCCTAACCCAACTGACTCTCTCTTACTTATTTTTATTTATTTTTGAGACAGTCTCGTTCTGTTGCCCAGGCCAGCATGCAGTGAGTGGCGTGATCTCAGTTCACCACAACCTCTGCTTCCCGGGTTCAAGCGATTCTCCTGCCTCAGCCTCCCAAGTAGCTGGGATTACAGGCGTGCACCATCACACCCAGCTAATTTTTGTATTTTCAGTAGAGACAGGGTTTCACCATCTTGGCCAGGCTGGTCTCGCTTGTACTCCTGACCTCAGGTGATCTGCCTGCCTCGGCCTCCCAAAGTGCTGGGATTACAGGCATGAGCCACTGCGCCTGGCCCAAACTGACTACCTTAAGTAAAGGGAGGAAGAATCCAAGGAAACACCTCTTGCAGTGGATTTTGTGGCATTCTTTAGCATGGGGCCAACTGTCTTGGAGGGCTTGATCCCTTCCCCATATTTCTGTTGCAGCAGGTCTGGCAAGGGGCCCTGGGCATTTGCATTTCCAGCAAGCTCTCAGGTGACGCTGATGCTACAGATCCGGGTACCACATTTTGAGAATCCAGACTTTCTTTTCTGAGTATCATGAATGCAGTTGAGATTTGAAATATTTTTCCCCTTTAAAGCCCTCCATTAAATGTATATCTTTTCTTAAGGTCCAATGCTTTTCTTTTCCTCCACGCTGTAGTGATAAAGATAGAAGTGGAAACTGGAGGACAAGTGTCTGTCTCTGATTGGCTTCTCTGCAGAACTGAGGACCTGAGGTAGCACTTGGGGTGATAAAGATATAAAACCACAGGCGCTTGTAGGCTTGGGCAGAAAACATTCATCTTGATGCCTTAGCAGTGTTTTTCCGTGACTTGGAGGGCCCGGCTGTTGTCAGAGTTGCAGCTTGTTTGGAAGTCCACATGGCATGTAAGTGGACCCACAGGGGAACCTGCTGAACAAAGGGACCCAGATTAGTGAGGTGGGTCACACTGGTGGCAGCACCAGCTAGAGCCATCTCTCTGGATCTGCCCCATGCATGGCTGGGCTTCCTCCCAAAGAGCAAAAGGGGATCTTATCTCATAAAGCACCCACTCTCCCCTTTTATCTGTTAACTCTATAAAACTGTGGGATGAGGGGTTTACTTTTCTGAATAATTATTTTTCAAAACTTGATTTCTTTTTTAAAAGTAAAAAAGTACCACCTACTGTGGAATGTTTAGACAATTCATAAAGGACAAAGACAAAAATTGCATAATCAGATGTATATATATCACCGTTTTAATATTTAGAGGTTTGCCTTTCAGGTTTTGTTTTTACTCTTGCTCTTGCTCTTTCACACATGTGCAAATCTTCTTCTTTCTGGGTATTATGTAGATCATGGCTGTTGTTGCCTCTGTATGGCTTTGCCTCTCACTCTGGGTATCAGCTATGTCTTTATAATCAGCTACAAGGCCCTGTTTGATAGTCATTATTTCCCTATCACTGCCTAAGCTCATCGCCTCTTACTCCCTCTGCTCCCGTTTGGCCGGTTTCCTTTGCTAATCTGTGCACACGCTGCTCACCTCATGCTCAAGGCCTCTCTACTCACTGTTCCTTCTACTTGGAATGCTGTTTCCCAGTTCCTCACTTCTTTCTGGTCTTTATTCAAAAGTCCCTTCCATAGCGAGACCTTCTTGGACCCCTTTAACATTTAACATACTTTTTATTTATTCATTTTTTTGAGACGGAGTCTCCCTCTGTTGCCAGGCTGGAGTGCAGTGGAGCGATCTCAGCTCACTGCAACCTCCGCCTCCTGAGTTCAAGCGATTCTCCTGCCTCAGCCTCCCAAGTAGCTGGGATTATAGGTGCATGCCACCACGCCTGGCTCATTTTTGTATTTTTAGTAGAGATGGGGTTTCACCATGTTGGCCAGAATGGTCTCGATATCCTGACCTCATGATCACCCACCTTGGCCTCCCATAGTGCTGGGATTACAGGCGTGAGCCACTTTGCCCCGCCTATTTCACACACTTCTTCCCATAAACTTCTTTCATTTCTTTCCTCCTTAGAAAGCATGACTAACTAACATAATATGTATTCTACGTTTTACTTACTTGTCTTAACTATGGTCAGCTTCTCCAGCTAGAGTATAAACTCCATGACAAAGGGCATCACTGGGTTGCTTTCTGCACTGTCCCCAGGCCAGTGCCTGATGCAGGGTTGACACCCCATAAAAATCTGCTTTAAGATGTCAAATGAATGAGCTTAACAATACATCATAAATTATATTCCATATTCCATGACATATTTTTCTATATCAAGATTTTTAATAGTATCAATTTTTCCCATTGTATCAATATATGACTATACCACAGTTAATTAAACATGAATTTAATAATGAATATACCACAATTTGTTCAAATTTTATCCTCTATTAACTTCAGTATTGTAAGTTTTTGCTTATTTTGCTGTTATAATCGGCACCTTAGCAATCAACCTTGTATGTATTTGCTCAAATCCTGATAATTTCCTAGAATAAATTTTCAGAAATTAACCTTCTGGGTCAAGAAGAATATATCTTTAAGGTGTTTGATCTACATTCTCAAATCACTACGCAAAAGGCTGTTTCTCTAAGCAGGGATTTCTAATGCTGATTTCTTTGCACCTTTGACAATACTAGACATTATTTTTCAAAAATATTCCAATTTTTATGAGTAAAAAGTGGTAACTCATTAAATAATTTTATGTTCCTTAGGTTACTGGTAAGATTGATCTTTTTTATATTTTTGAAAATTGGATACGTGTACTTCTTTTCTTTTCTTTTTTTGTTTTTTGTTTTTGAGATGGAGTTTCGCTTTTGTTGCCCAGGCTGGAGTGCAGTGGTGGGATCTTGGCTCACTGCAGCCTCTACTTCCTGGGTTCAAGTGATTCTCCTGCCTCAACCTCTCAAGTAGCTGGGATTACAGACTCCTGCCACCACACCTGGCAAATTTTTGTTTTTAGTAGATGCCGGGTTTCACCATTGGTGTCAGGCTGATCTTGAACTCCTGACTGCAAGTGACCCACCTGCCTCCGCCTCCCAAAGTGCTGGGATTACAGGCATGAGCCACTGCGCCTGGCCTGGATATGTATATTTCTTTTTTTTTTTTTTTAATTTATTTATTATTATTATACTTTAAGTTGTAGGGTACATGTGCATAACGTGCAGGTTTGTTACATATGTATACTTGTGCCATGTTGGTCTACTGCACCCATCAACTCGTCATTTACATCAGGTATAACTCCCAATGCAATCCCTCCCCCCTCCCCCCTCCCCATGATAGGCCCCGGTGTGTGATGTTCCCCTTCCCGAGTCCAAGTGATCTCATTGTTCAGTTCCCACCTATGAGTGAGAACATGCGGTGTTTGGTTTTCTGTTCTTGTGATAGTTTGCTAAGAATGATGGTTTCCAGCTGCATCCATGTCCCTACAAAGGACGCAAACTCATCCTTTTTTATGGCTGCATAGTATTCCATGGTGTATGTGTGCCACATTTTCTTAGTCCAATCTGTCACTGATGGACATTTGGGTTGATTCCAAGTCTTTGCTATTGTGAATAGTGCTGCAATAAACATATATGTGCATGTGTCTTTATAGCAGCATAATTTATAATCCTTTGGGTATATCCCCAGTAATGGGATGGCTGGGTCATATGGTACATCTAGTTCTAGATCCTTGAGGAATCGCCATACTGTTTTCCATAATGGTTGAACTAGTTTACAATCCCACCAACAGTGTAAAAGTGTTCCTATTTCTCCACATCCTCTCCAGCACCTGTTGTTTCCTGACTTTTTAATGATCGCCATTCTAACTGGTGTGAGATGGTATCTCATTGTGGTTTTGATTTGCATTTCTCTGATGGCCAGTGATGATGAGCATTTTTTCATATGTCTGTTGGCTATATGAATGTCTTCTTTTGAGAAATGACTGTTCATATCCTTTGCCCACTTTTTGATGGGGTTGTTTGTTTTTTTCTTGTAAATTTGTTTGAGTTCTTTGTAGGTTCTGGATATTAACCCTTTGTCAGATGAGTAGATTGCAAAAATTTTCTCCCATTCTGTAGGTTGCCTGTTCACTCTGATGGTAGTTTCTTTTGCTGTGCAGAAGCTCTTTAGTTTAATTAGATCCCATTTGTCAATTTTAGCTTTTGCTGCCGTTGCTTTTGGTGTTTTAGACATGAAGTCTTTGCCCATGCCTATGTCCTGAATGGTACTACCTAGGTTTTCCTCTAGGATTTTTATGGTATTAGGTCTAACATTTAAGTCTCTAATCCATCTTGAATTAATTTTCGTATAAGGAGTAAGGAAAGGATCCAGTTTCAGCTTTCTACTTATGGCTAGCCAATTTTCCCAGCACCATTTATTAAATAGGGAATCCTTTCCCCATTTCTTGTTTTTCTCAGGTTTGTCAAAGATCAGATGGCTGTAGATGTGTGGTATTATTTCTGAGGACTCTGTTCTGTTCCATTGGTCTATATCTCTGTTTTGGTACCAGTACCATGCTGTTTTGGTTACTGTAGCCTTGTAGTATAGTTTGAAGTCAGGTAGCGTAATGCCTCCAGCTTTGTTCTTTTGACTTAGGATTGTCTTGGAGATGCGGGCTCTTTTTTGGTTCCATATGAACTTTAAAGCAGTTTTTTCCAATTCTGTGAAGAAACTCATTGGTAGCTTGATGGGGATGGCATTGAATCTATAAATTACCTTGGGCAGTATGGCCATTTTCACGATATTGATTCTTCCTATCCATGAGCATGGTATGTTCTTCCATTTGTTTGTGTCCTCTTTTATTTCACTGAGCAGTGGTTTGTAGTTCTCCTTGAAGAGGTCCTTTACATCCCTTGTAAGTTGGATTCCTAGGTATTTTATTCTCTTTGAAGCAATTGTGAATGGAAGTTCATTCATGATTTGGCTCTCTGTTTGTCTGTTATTGGTGTATAAGAATGCTTGTGATTTTTGCACATTAATTTTGTATCCTGAGACTTTGCTGAAGTTGCTTATCAGCTTAAGGAGATTTTGGGCTGAGACAATGGGGTTTTCTAAATATACAATCATGTCATCTGCAAACAGGGACAATTTGACTTCTTCTTTTCCTAACTGAATACCCCTGATTTCTTTCTCTTGCCTAATTGCCCTAGCCAGAACTTCCAACACTATGTTGAATAGGAGTGGTGAGAGAGGGCATCCCTGTCTTGTGCCAGTTTTCAAAGGGAATTTTTCCAGTTTTTGCCCATTCAGTATGATATTGGCTGTGGGTTTGTCATAAATAGCTCTTATGATTTTGAGGTACGTTCCATCAATACCGAATTTATTGAGCGTTTTTAGCATGAAGGGCTGTTGAATTTTGTCAAAAGCCTTTTCTGCATCTATTGAGATAATCATGTGGTTCTTGTCTTTGGTTCTGTTTATATGCTGGATTATGTTTATTGATTTGCGAATGTTGAACCAGCCTTGCATCCCAGGGATGAAGCCCACTTGATCATGGTGGATAAGCTTTTTGATGTGTTGCTGAATCCGGTTTGCCAGTATTTTATTGAGGATTTTTGCATCGATGTTCATCAGGGATATTGGTCTAAAATTCTCTTTTTTTGTTGTGTCTCTGCCAGGCTTTGGTATCAGGATGATGTTGGCCTCATAAAATGAGTTAGGGAGGATTCCCTCTTTTTCTATTGATTGGAATAGTTTCAGAAGGAATGGTACCAACTCCTCCTTATACCTCTGGTAGAATTCAGCTGTGAATCCATCTGGTCCTGGACTTTTTTTGGTTGGTAGGCTATTAATTATTGCCTCAATTTCAGAGCCTGCTATTGGTCTATTCAGGGATTCAACTTCTTCCTGGTTTAGTCTTGGAAGAGTGTAAGTGTCCAGGAAATTATCCATTTCTTCTAGGTTTTCCAGTTTATTTGCGTAGAGGTGTTTACAGTATTCTCTGATGGTAGTTTGTATTTCTGTGGGGTCGGTGGTGATATCCCCTTTATCATTTTTAATTGCGTCGATTTGATTCTTCTCTCTTTTCTTCTTTATTAGTCTTGCTAGTGGTCTGTCAATTTTGTTGATCTTTTCAAAACACCAACTCCTGGATTCATTGATTTTTTGGAGGGTTTTTTGTGTCTCTATCTCCTTCAGTTCTGCTCTGATCTTAGTTATTTCTTGCCTTCTGCTAGGTTTGGAATGTGTTTGCTCTTGCTTCTCTAGTTCTTTTAATTGCGATGTTAGAGTGTCAATTTTTGATCTTTCCTGCTTTCTCTTGTGGGCATTTAGTGCTATAAATTTCCCTCTACACACTGCTTTAAATGTGTCCCAGAGATTCTGGTATGTTGTATCTTTGTTCTCATTGGTTTCAAAGAACATCTTTATTTCTGCCTTCATTTCGTTATGTACCCAGTAGTCATTCAGGAGCAGATTGTTCAGTTTCCATGTAGTTGAGCGGTTTTGATTGAGTTTCTTAGTCCTGAGTTCTAGTTTGATTGCACTGTGGTCTGAGAGACAGTTTGTTATAATTTCTGTTCTTGTACATTTGCTGAGGAGTGCTTTACTTCCAATTATATGGTCAATTTTGGAGTAAGTACGATGTGGTGCTGAGAAGAATGTATATTCTGTTGATTTGGGGTGGAGAGTTCTATAGATGTCTATTAGGTCTGCTTGCTGCAGAGATGAGTTCAATTCCTGGATATCCTTGTTAACTTTCTGTCTTGTTGATCTGTCTAATGTTGACAGTGGAGTGTTGAACTCTCCCATTATTATTGTATGGGAGTCTAAGTCTCTTTGTAAGTCTCTAAGGACTTGCTTTATGAATCTGGGTGCTCCTGTATTGGGTGCATATATATTTAGGATAGTTAGCTCTTCCTGTTGAATTGATCCCTTTACCATTATGTAATGGCCTTCTTTGTCTCTTTTGATCTTTGATGGTTTAAAGTCTGTTTTATCAGAGACTAGGATTGCAACCCCCGCTTTTTTTTGTTCTCCATTTACTTGGTAAATCTTCCTCCATCCCTTTATTTTGAGCCTATGTATGTCTCTGCGTGTAAGATGGGTCTCCTGAATACAGCAGACTGATGGGTCTTGACTCTTTATCCAGTTTGCCAGTCTGTGTCTTTTCATTGGAGCATTTAGTCCATTTACATTTAAGGTTAAGATTGTTATGTGTGAACTTGATCCTGCCATTATGATATTAACTGGTTATTTTGCTCGTTAGTTGATGCAGTTTCTTCCTAGGCTCGATGGTCTTTACATTTTGGCATGTTTTTGCAATGGCTGGTACCGGTTGTTCCTTTCCATGTTGAGTGCTTCCTTCAGGGTCTCTTGTAAGGCAGGCCTAGTGGTGACAAAATCTCTAAGCATTTGCTTATCTGTAAAGGATTTTATTTCTCCTTCACTTATGATACTTAGTTTGGCTGGATATGAAATTCTGGGTTTAAAATTCTTTTCTTTAAGAATGTTGAATATTGGCCCCCACTCTCTTCTGGCTTGTAGAGTTTCTGCCGAGAGATCTGCTGTGAGTCTGATGGGCTTCCCTTTGTGGGTAACCCGACCTTTCTCTCTGGCTGCCCTTAAGATTTTTTCCTTCATTTCAACTTTGGTGAATCTGGCAATTATGTGTCTTGGGGTTGCTCTTCTCGAGGAGTATCTTTGTGGCGTTCTCTGTATTTCCTGGATTTGAATGTTGGCCTGCCCTACTAGGTTGGGGAAGTTCTCCTGGATGATATCCTGAAGAGTGTTTTCCAACTTGGTTCCATTTTCCCCCTCACTTTCAGGCACCCCAATCAGACGTAGATTTGGTCTTTTTACATAATCCCATACTTCTTGCAGGCTTTGTTCATTTCTTTTTCTTCTTTTTTCTTTTGGTTTCTCTTCTCGCTTCATTTCATTCATTTGATCCTCAATTGCTGATACTCTTTCTTCCAGTTGATCGAGTCGGTTACTGAAGCTTGTGCATTTGTCACGTATTTCTCGTGTCATGGTTTTCATCTCTTTCATTTCGTTTATGACCTTCTCTGCATTGATTACTCTAGCCGTCAATTCTTCCACTTTTTTTTCAAGATTTTTAGTTTCTTTGCGCTGGGTACGTAATTCCTCCTTTAGCTCTGAGAAATTTGATGGACTGAAGCCTTCTTCTCTCATCTCGTCAAAGTCATTCTCCGTCCAGCTTTGATCCGTTGCTGGCGATGAGCTGTGCTGCTTTGCCGGGGGAGATGCGCTCTTATTTTTTGAATTTCCAGCTTTTCTGCCCTGCTTTTTCCCCATCTTTGTGGTTTTATCTGCCTCTGGTCTTTGATGATGGTGATGTACTGATGGGGTTTTGGTGTAGGTGTCCTTCCTGTTTGATAGTTTTCCTTCTAACAGTCAGGACCCTCAGCTGTAGGTCTGTTGGAGATTGCTTGAGGTCCACTCCAGACCCTGTTTGCCTGGGTATCAGCAGCAGAGGCTGCAGAATATAGAATATTTCTGAACAGCGAGTGTACCTGTCTGATTCTTGCTTTGGAAGCTTCCTCTCAGGGGTGTACTCCACCCTGTGAGGTGTGGGGTGTCAGACTGCCCCTAGTGGGGGATGTCTCCCAGTTAGGCTACTCAGGGGTCAGGGACCCACTTGAGCAGGCAGTCTGTCCCTTCTCAGATCTCAACCTCCGTGTTGGGAGATCCACTGCTCTCTTCAAAGCTGTCAGACAGAGTCGTTTGCCTCTGCAGAGCTTTCTGCTGCTTTTTTTTTGTTGTTGTTGTTGTTGTTGTGTAGCTGTGCCCTGTCCCCAGAGGTGGAGTCTACAGAGACAGGCAGGTTTCCTTGAGCTGCTGTGAGCTCCACCCAGTTCGAGCTTCCCAGCAGCTTTGTTTACCTACTTAAGCCTCAGCAATGGCGGGCGCCCCTCCCCCAGCCTGGCTGCTGCCTTGCTGGTAGATCACAGACTGCTGTGCTAGCAATGAGGGAGACTCCGTGGGCGTGGGACCCTCCCGGACAGGTGTGGGATATGATCTCCTGGTGTGCCTGTTTGCTTAAAGCGCAATATTGGGGTGGGAGTTACCCGATTTTCCAGGTGTTGTGTGTCTCAGTTCCCCTGGCTAGGAAAAGGGATTCCCTTCCCCCTTGCACTTCCCAGGTGAGGCGATGCCTCGCCCTGCTTCAGCTCTCGCTGGTCGGGCTGCAGCAGCTGACCAGCACCAATCGTCCGGCACTCCCCAGTGAGATGAACCCAGTACCTCAGTTGAAAATGCAGAAATCACCGGTCTTCTGTGTTGCTCGCGCTGGAAGTTGGAGACTGGAGCTGTTCCTATTCGGCCATCTTGCTCCGCCCCCCGTATATTTCTTTTTATCCATTCTTAGTGTATGTCCTTTGCTTAACTGGTGGGGGGTTAATTAGCTTTCTTTTAATGCTTTGCAAGTGTCCTTTATATAGATAAGAATTTAAAAACATGTATGGTTAATATTCTTTGCCATTTGCTTTTAAATACTTTCATGTTGTTTTTTTTCTACCATTACCTTGATCTTGACTTTGTGTTGTTTCCTGATATACAGAACATTTATATGGAATAGGATATGCATATATTTTATGTTTTGAACTGTTTTCAATGTAACGCTTAAAAAGTTTAACTCATCCTAAGACCGTATGAACATTTCTATTTATTTCTCCTAGTTACATTATGGTTTCATTATTTTCCCCAAATTGTTATTCAGTCCTCCAATTCCACTTATTGAATAATGTCCTTTTCCTCCCTGACTTGACATTTCCTTTATTACATACTAATTTGAATGTGTTATTTCATTGTTTTGGCTCTGACTACTTTATTAACCTGTGCCTTTCTGTAGGAAAAACCTACTTTAAAAATTATTAGAGTTTTATAATGTGTTTTTCATATTTCAGACTACAAACTGCTTCTCATTTTTGATTTCCAAAATTATCTTAATTATTTAGTATCCGTATTTTTCTTGAAGAAGAAATTCAGAATCATTTTTTTCCAACCTCCAGTGTTTAAACTTGCATCAGTTTCGCAAATACATTTGGGAAGAAATTACTGCTGTTGGCTAATTCAATTAGCAAATTATGTAGTCCCTTTCTTTAGTGCCATTATGAGATATGATCTGATATGCACTGCTCCTGGGACAATTCCCAGTTTCTGGAAGCTCTTCATCTAGCAAAGCTCTGTTCCTCCAGGTGCCGTCTTTTCCTGCTCCTTCCTACCTCATTTCCAAACATTAGGAGACAGGGCCTTCGATGAAAACCATGATTTCAGGATATGATGCTATTGGAGCTTCCCTGTCTTCCCATGAAGCCTGTCTGTTTGTGGGTAAGGAGGGGAGTTGCATTCACCAGCATGCAATGTACTGACTGCCTTTCCCATCCTGACTGCTAAGTAGGCATGGATGTCACAGAATGGATGTAGAACGATGGCAAAACAATGTGTGTTTTATTATTGACGTGATAGCATGTGCTAGAGAAAGAACGGAAACAACGGAAGCCCATGGTACAGGATAACTGGTCAGCGATTTTATTGGTACAAATCTGAGTCTGGGGGACACAGTGAAGATATCTTCAGAGTCTTATCTTTGTTTCAGAGGTTTCCCTTTTATGAGACACAACCTTGGGTCAGTCGGTTTTTAACAAAAACAGTAGTTAATTCTTATACATAGTTTTTGCTTTCTAGGTTAAGCATCATTCTAAGTACTTTCCACATATAAACTCATTTAATTCTCACGACTGTCTTATGTGAGAAATCCTATTATGATTCAGGTTTATTGCTTATCTCAGTTGAACTCCTTATGCCTTACAGCAGGTAGAAATTCACTTTAGATTTTGGCATCAGGTGGTCTATCAAATTAATTTTTAGTGTGCGCTTCATCCTTTTCTATCTTCATTAATATTTAAAAGTTATAGTTAGGGAGACACCTATGGCTGCTAACCAGGTATATTTTAAACTCAAATTCATCTTTTATAAACCTTTTATTAGAAAATAAAACCCATACACAAAATTTAGAAAGCAGATGTATCCCTTAATGAGTCCTAAGGCAAACACTATTATAACCACTACCCACGTTGTGAAATAGATCTTTGCCAATCATTTCAGAAGCTTTTCCCATTGTCTCCTCCCAAGGTTGGCCCTCTCTTTTCCACCGAAGTAACCACTATCCTGACTTTTCCAGAATCACTTCCTTGAGTTTTTGTATAATTTTATCACTAATGTACCCCTCTAATGACTATAGTTTAATCTTGCCCAATTTTTAAAATCTTGACATACTTTTTACATCTATTTTAGTCTGCAGGTTTCTTCTCCATCTCTTATTCTTTACAATTTACCTATAAAAGAACCTGGGGTCCCTTGACCTAAAGAGTTTTCTAAAGTATAGGTTTTGCTGACTGTGTACTTGTGATCTCCATTCAACATTTTCCTCTGTCCTTTCCATTCTCTGAAAATTGGCAGATAGATCCAGAGACTTGATTGGATTTGGGGTTGATACATTTGGCAAGACTATAAATGGTGCTGCGTTCTTTCATTAAGAGGCACATGATATCTGGTTGTCTCTCTTTTTATGATGTTAGCAGCTGTTGATGCCCAATGCCTAGATCCATTAATTCATTGGAGGTTGCAAAACTGTTTTCTTCTACTTTTTTCATTGGTTAATTGGAATAATTTTAGAACAAGCTATTTTCCTCATTTATTGTTTGACACTCTGTGCTACAATTCTTTTAGGAAAAGCCTAAAAGATGCTTCATTCTTTTCTTTTATCAAGTGTCTAATTAAAGAACTGGTTGCCTATCATTCTACAAAGGTGAACAAACAGGTTTTTAGGAAATATTACTATGAATTCATGTATTTGGAGCTATTTGAAAAGTCTTTTCTGGGCACAGTGGCTCATGCCTGGAATCCCAGGACTTTGGGAGGCCAAGGTGGGTGGATCACGAGGTCAAGAGATTGAGACCATCCTAGCCAACATGGTGAAACCCCGTCTCTACTAAAAATACAAAAAAAATTATCTGGGCATGGTGGCACGTGCCTGTAATCCCAGCTACTCAGGAGACTGAGGCAGAAGAATAGCTTGAACCTGGGAGGTGGAGGTTGCAGCGAGCTGAGATCACGCCACTGCACTCCAGCCTGGCAGCAGAGTGAGACTCCATCTCAAAACAAGAGAAAAGTCTTGATCCTTTTAAAGATCCAATCGTCTCATTTGCTTCAAGGTTGCCTTTGAGTCCTTGTGTCGTGACTGTGGTAGTCATTCCTAGCTTTCTTGTTGTCTAGCACGGCAAGATATTCCAGGATCATGTGGCACCCTTCCTAGAATTAGTATTTTTTTTTTTTCCCCACAAAAAGCTGGGTTTCTTTTTGTGGCAATGGCACTTCAAGATTGCTACGGTTTTTGAGGGCTAGGGAGGTTTTGTAGAGTTTGTCATTGTTTTTTAAGGCCTCTTTACTGGTTAGAATTAAGAAATATATATGTTTATATGATATCTCAAGGGTTTATACTAACACTTCCAATTCAAATCACAGTTACAGGACTTGATACTCACCTGTATTCCAACTGCTCACTCTTTTTCTACATTGAGTATGTTGGTTCACAAAGACGCAGGAAACGATGAATTAGAATATTCTGTAATTATTGACATACTTTATCCAATAATATTGCACATATCCTGTGAATAACAATATTGATGCTACAGCACCAGTATAATTAACTGAGAAATTAAATCTTTTTATTGCAGCACATGCTCTCCCCAGTGTCTCCCCATCTTTAAATATGCTATATCTATAGTATCTGAGTTTACAGCCATTATACATTGTACTTTATCCCTATTAGTTCTATTTATCTTAAATATACCTATTTATATATCTATGTGTATATATCTCAGACTACCAACTTTTTTTTTTTTTTTTTTTTTTTTTTGATACTGGGTCTCACACTTCACCCAGGCTGGAGAGCTCGACTCACTGCAAACTCCACCTCTGGGGTTCACATGGTTCTCCTGCCTCAGCCTTCCCAGTAGCTGGGATTACAGGCGGGCACCACCACACCCAGGTAATTTTTTGTATTTTTAGTAGAGACGGAGCTTCACTGTGTTGGCCAGACTGGTCTCAACTCCTGACTTCATGATCTGCCATCTTCAGCCTCCCAGACTGCTGGGATTACAGGCGTGAGCCACCACGCCGGGCCCAACTACCGCCTATTCTTTTTTTTTTTTTTTTTTTTTGAGATGGAGTCTCACTCTGTCGCCCAGGCTGGAGTGCAGTGGTGTGATCTCTGCTAACTGCAAGCTCCACCCCCTGGGTTCATGCCATTCTCCTGCCTCAGCCTCCCGAGTGCTACAGGCTCCCGCCACCACGCCCAGCTAATTTTCTTGTATTTTTAGTAGAGACAGGGTTTCACCGTGTTTGCCAAGATGGTCTCGATCTCCTGACCTCGTGATCCGCCCACCTCGGCCTCCCACAGTGCTGGGATTACAGGTATGAGCCACCACGCCCGGCTGCCACCAATTCTTATATCAATGTCTCCATAGTCATTTTGGTTATTAAAATCAATCTTACATTCTAGTAGGCACATCCAAGACAGCTCATGAGAATAAGCTTCCCTGAGTTCTTGCCTGTTTTCTCACTGGGCCCTTTATACTTAAATGTCAGCTTTGCTGGATATACAAAATTTGTCACACATTATTTTACAAATCTAAAATATGTTACATCATTTGTTTTTGAAATGAAACATTGCAGTTGAAATGTCTGATGATAATCTAATTTTGTTTTCCTTCCATCTTTTTCTTAAAGGCTCAGGTAATTTAAAAATATCTTTCTATAAGGTTTAGTAATTTTACTGGAAAATTTTTTTTGTGTTGGTTGTTTTGGGTTGACATTTAGGGGTATACATGAGGCTCTTTCAATACAGTTGGAGCTCCACATTCATGGGCTCCACATCCATGGATTCAACCACCTGCAGGTCAAAAATATTTGATAAAATGAAATAAAAATAACAATATAACGGTAAAAATAATATAAATAAAAGATACAGTATAACTATTAGCATAGCATTTATATTCTTTAGGTACTATAAGTAATGCAGGGATGATTTAAAGTCTACAGGAGGATGGATGTAGGTTATATGCAAACACTGACATTTTCTTTCAAAGACTGGAGCATTTGCAGACTTTGACAAGTGTAGGGGGTCCTGGAACCAATTTCCCATGGATACTGAAGGATGACAGCATATACTTCCTTTAATTTTAATTGTAGGAGAGTTTTCTCAATTTATAGTTTGTTTTGTTTTGGTTTGTTTGCTGGGATTATGCTTGTAATCCCAGCACTTTGGGAGGCTGAGGTGGGTGGATCACCTGAGGTTGAGAGCTCGAGACCAGCCTGGCCAACATGGTGAAAACCCATCTCTACTAAAAGTACAAAAATTAGTTGACATGGTGGTGGGCATCTGTGATCCCAGCTACTCGGGTGGCTGAGGCAGAAGAATCACTTGAACCTGGGTGGCAGAGGTTGCAGTGAGCCGAGATCATGCCACTCACTGCCCTCCAGAATGGGTGACAGAGCAAGATTCACTCTCTCAAAAACAAAACAAAAATCAAGATTGCTTTCCTAACTTAACAGAGCTTCTTTTAGAGAGAGAGAGAGAGAGAAAGAGTGTGTGTGTATGTGTGTGTGTAGTATAGTGTAGTGTTTAAGAAGAGAATGATTTGTTTACTGAAGTGTATTAACTCCACTCTCCCCCACATTTGTCTGAACCTTCTCTTTGTTTTGTCTCCTTCGTTTTTGTCCTCAGTTTTAATTCTACTCTCAGCAGTTTCTCCTCAGTGTGAAGCCGTGGCCTGAAAAAAGTTCTGGTGGGTTGTATGGAAAATTTGCAGGTCTAGGCTGTGTCTGCCCCTCCAGGCTCTCCACAGACCTCTCTTACAATCTGCTGTGGGGATGGGACATGTGCTCCTGATGCCAGCTGCTGTTCTCACACAGGGCGCCAGGCTTTCTGTGGATACCTCCTGCTATTGAGTGTTCCTCTGGCTCCAGGTCCAGCAGAGCTCTCATTGCTCACTCTATTTCCCTGCACAGATGCTGATAGCATGCAGATTTTGTGCTATTACTGGTTTATTTCCATTCGCTTATGTTTTGAGGTTGATGAGAACAACCTTGTCACCTAGTTTTGTAATAAATATTGTCTGTGGGTTTTTTGTTTGCCATTCTAGTTCTATTTTTATTTGGGAATTTAGAGAGATTAAAAAAACGATACCACTGCTGCCAACATTTTCCGAGAACTTTCATTTTATTTTGTATGTACATAGTTTTCATCAATCAACAGATATTTATTAAATGGTCTATGGCAGGTCCTATTATAGACACCAACGATATAGCTATGAACAAAACAGAGTTTCTACCCTCAAGACATATAATAGGAAAATAATGGTATTGATCATATACACCACTAAATAAGTGAGAAAACATCAAATATAAGTAAATTTCAAGAAGTAAATGAAAGGAGATAATATGTATCTATTCTTTTTTTTTTTTTTTTTTTTTGAGACGGAGTCTCGCTGTGTCGCCCAGGCTGGAGTGCAGTGGCCAGATCTCAGCTCATTGCAAGCTCCGCCTCCTGGGTTTTTACGCCATTCTCCTGCCTCAGCCTCCCGAGTAGCTGGGACTACAGGTGCCCACCACCTCGCCCAGCTAGTTTTTTGTATTTTTTAGTAGAGACGGGGTTTCACCGTGTTAGCCAGGATGGTCTCGAACTCCTGACCTCGTGATCCGCCCGTCTCGGCCTCCCAAAGTGCTGGGATTACAGGCTTGAGCCACCGCGCCCGGCCGTATCTATTCTTTTAAACCATTTGATTACATATATACACACACACACACTTTATATACACGCATATACATATTATATATGTATATATACACACACATATGTACATACACACAAAGATATTTGACTTACATACAAATATTTTTGAATAGTATTTTCTGGATTACAAAGCGTGTTTCCATATAATGCATTCTTTTATCTTTTTATGAATAGGCAGACAAGGTAGATTTTACTCCCCATGTGACAGAGGAGGAATCTCATGTTTAATAATTGTAAGTGACATCCAATACACTTATAGCCAAAGCTTCATCAAGTATATTTTGAATCTGAATCTGCTTTTTTAAAAGTTAATATTCTATTTTTTAATACCACATTACATAAAACACTGTGCTGGGGGTTAGAGATGACACCTTTTCGGCCCAAATAATGAAGTTTCAATTAGAGACAGTAAGATATCTGCTTAGCGCTGTCAGGTGCAGGGAGTGGCGGGGCAGGCCTGAATGAAGTTCCGTGCGAGTGAGGAAGCATCGGCTGTCTTCGCGGTGGGATGTCCCGGGGAAGCCTAATGAAGGAGATTGTATCTGAGTGGCCCGTGCATATAGAGAGACGGGGCATTTCTAGTTGGAATGAACCAAGTGAACAAAGACAGGTAGGCATATCCTTAATGTAGCTGGAGGAGAGTGGGAGTTCAATCGACTGTTTAGTTTTTCTTCATACACTCATCATTCAACGAGTTTTTAAGTTACTATGTGCCAGGGCAGAGATAGAAAGATAGATAGGGAAGGAGGTTAGTCTAGTGGGGGAGACGTGTGCTCCCCACCTGATTTGAAAGTGAGATCTTTCCGTGGGACTGAATCTTCACTCACCTGCAGCATGGGACAGAAACAGGCAGCCGGGGGAGGAGGAGCAGAGGATTTTAGTGCTGGGATTCTGAGCCATTTTCTTGGCAGCCTGCTTGGTGTTCCTAACCTTGAAAAAAATCAATTTGCTTGGAGCATATTATGTCTGAAAAGCACCCGTGGGGGAAAAGACTAGAAAAGTGTGTTGAGCGTTAGATGTTAGCGGAATTTAAATGTCATGATAAGGAATTTATTTTGGGGTAGTAAAGCATGGTTGAGAGTTTTTGACAAGACTGACCTAAGATGCCAGCACATCCATGAATTCGGCCAAAAGTTCAAAAATCAGTTCCACCACTTTCTGAAAAGATGACTGACATATTGAAGAATTTATTTAAACCCCCTGAGCTTCATTTTCTTGATCTGTTAAAAATGGGAATTTATGTATTTATTTTGTATTTGTATTATGTATTTATTTTATTATGTATTTATCCACTGACACCTCATTTATTCATTCATTTTTAAGGTTAACTGATATTTAATAATTACTCAGTTCTGGTCGAGCTCCGTGGCTCACGCCGGTAATCCCAGCACTTTGGGAGGCCGAGGTGGTGGATCACGGGGTCAGGAGATCGAGACCATCCTGCCTAACACAGTGAAACCCCGTCTTTACTAAAAAATACAAAAAATTAGTCAGACACGGTGGCACACCCCTGTAGTCCCAGCTACTTGGAGGCTGAGGCAGGAGAATGGCGTGAACCCAGGAGGCGGAGGTTGCAGTGAGCCGAGATCACACCACTGTCGCCTGGGCAACAGAGCAAGACTCTGTCTCAAAAAAACCCAACAATAAATAAATAAATAAATAAATACTCAGTTCTGGAGCTATATGGTCAAATGTAGTAGCCACTCACTCAAAGGAGCTATTGAACAATTGTAATGCAGATAGTCTGAATTGAGATGTGCTATCAGTGTGAAATATACACTTGATTTGGAAGTCTTAGTATGAGAAAAAGAATATAAAATACCTCATTAATAATTTTTATGTTGAATACATCCTGAAAGGAAAGAAGAAATAAGTTTAAGAGAGCTATTGTACAGCATGGTGACTATAGTTAATGGTGATACATTATATTGTTGAAAAATTCCAAGAGAGTTGGTGTTAAGTGCTCTTGCCACAAAAATTATAGCTATGTAAGGCAATACATATGTTAATTAGCTAGATTTAACTATTCCACAATGTATATGTGCTTCAAATGCATAGAATTTTATCTTTCAATTAAAAAATAAATTTGAAAAAATGTTTTTTGAAATTAATTTCATGGTTCTCTTTTTCAAAAATATGTCATTTAGAATATTTAAATGTAGCCTCTTTTACAGCTTGTACTGTATTTCTATTGGACGATGCTGCTCTAGATACTGGGTGTACAATATTGAATAGTGGTCAGAGACAAATAGTAAATAAGCACGTTTAAATATCAAAGTCATCTAATTCTAGACTGTGAAATAAGTGGTGTGATCTTCCCAACTGCTTCTCATCCCACCTTTGCTCTCTCCGGCCCCTCTATTCATTTGCGGCATTTTCCTAGCCACTTCTCTTGGTTAGTGGGGCTTCTCTAACTTACACAGTTGTCCTCTCTCAGGAACTCTGGCTAATTTTTCCCTTTTGGGGTCTTGCAACTACTGTGACCATCTGTTTAAATATTTCTTCAGTGACTAAAAAAACAAACTAAAGCCATCCAAATTCCAAAGGCAAACAGAATTCTTCATCCCTCTTCAGTAGAAATCTTCATTCTCTCTTTCCTTTATTGTCAAAATGACCATTTCCTCCAATACTACGGAAATTGGGAGTTTTCATCCACAGAGTGGGTGGTTTGTATCCAAATAGCAGGGCATATGTCTGTCTAGTTCATGCCAGCCTTCCTGTAGACACTACAGCTTCCCCATGGGACTTGGAACATTACTCACCTTCTAGCCATAGGACACATCCTTTGTATGTGGACAAACTCACACAATAACATGTCATTCCCATTATATCCATTTCAGTACAGTGTATGAATGACACTTTATGCCAGTTGGCCTTTTCCTGAGACAAAACAATCATATTGGTAAGAAAGCAAGGGAGATATTACATTAGGTGGAAAACAGAGTTAAGTGACCAAGTTAGAAATGGTTAATGAATGGCTGTGTCAAGTCGTTCAACTATTTAGTTCATGTTTATCAAGTCTGTTTTATAAATCCAGACCTGTGTCAGGCACTGGCTACGATGGGAGGATAATTTCTAAAGTTCTTATAAATTTGCTATCTAATTTCTAAAGTTCTTGTAAATTTGCTGCCTTTAAGATGTTTATAGAAAGATAATTCTAAAACATAAACAAAACGCTAATAAAGCAATTAAAGGACAGGACCAAATCAAAATGTATGGCAAGCATGTTAAGGACTGGGAGAGGTCAGGAAGGAAGATGTGGATGAAATTTGCAGACATCTTGAAAAAACTCTTGGAGAAAATGGACCTTGATATCTGGATGTGACTTAAACAGGTCAGGAGGAGAGAGAACAGCTTGACCCAAATGGAGTGGAACGGGATACATGAGAGAAAACAGTGGGAGACAGTGTTGCCCAGGACCCTATAGTCAATCAGGAAATGTGACTTCCAGGCCTTTTGATCCCAGTAAAGTGGGAGAGAAGAGACATCATTTTCTGCATTTTGGTTTTCTCCAAAGTTAAATACCAGAATATAAGCAACAACATGCATAACACTGGAAATAGTTGCATTTATTGGGCATTCTATCTTACTGCAGGGTATGTGCTGAGAGGTGCAGTTATTTCTGCATCTTGCAGAAGGTATCATATGACTATTGCCTTCAGGTGTAGCTTAGTAGCAACTGCAAGTGGGGTTTCATTATAGCCACAGAATGTCTTTTGCCAAAATGAACACCAGTTATCAGGATCATAGAATGTCTAGCCAGTGCTCAAAGAAATTCGTTCCATATACTACACAGGAGCCAACATGAACAAAATACTCCTCGTTATTATTCACTTCCTGAATGAGTTTCACCTCCAAGCAGAGGATGCCCAGAAAAAAAAAAAAAAACAACTTAAGCTTCAAATTTCAACATATCTTTGGGCTTTTGAAATCATTTAAATGAATCTTTTAGGCGTTTTCTCTAGAACAGATTTATTGAGATATAATTCATATGTCACAAAACTCACCTATTTAAAGTATAAAATTCAAGGGTTTTAGGTATATTCACAGAGCCGTGTGACTGCCAGATCTACAGTAACCTTGGAAACTCTTTACCCATTAGCAATCACTCCTCGTTTCCCCTCCCATCTCCCTCCTCCCTGCTCCCCGACTGCCCCCTGATTCCTAGACAATCACTAATTCACTCTCTGTGTTTATAGATTTTCCTATTCTGGAAATATCATGTAAACAGAGTCATACATTATGTGGTCTTTTGTGATGGATTGGCTTCTTTTATTTAGCGTAATGTTTTCAAGATTCCTCCATGTTGTAGCCTCTATCAGTATTTTATTCTTTTGGTTGCAAATACCATGCCATTGTATGGACATACCACATTTTATTTACTCCCTCTGCAGTTGGCAGACATTTGGGCTGTTTCCACTTTGGGGCTATTATGAATGATGTGGCTATAAAAACTCATGTAAAAGTTTTTATGTGGACATATATTTTTATTTCTCCTGAATGAAATACATTTAATTCCCATTTTCCACAGGAGTTATGTTCTATAAAGTTGTCATCATCACTGAATTAGCAAATACTGAGCCACTGCTCCTAGGCAAAATACAGGATTAGGTCTGGGAGACTGCTGGTCACAATATTTTTGTCAATCCATCCATATGTAACCTTGTTTTGTGTGTTTCTGTTTAGAGATACTTTACTGAAAAAAAAATACATATATATAGTAAATTTCTTTGCTTTTTAACCTCACAACAATGCTATCCACTATGCTTTTTTATCGATTGTTATCTCTGGAATTCATAAATCTAGACAACTTTTTTCCATCACTCCATTACTCTCTATGCTTTCTTTAGCATTTTCTGGAGTGGTCTCACATACAGATCAGTGAATTTCCTCTCTCTCCTTCTGGATGTAAGTACTAGTGCTTGATTAACATTGAACTCAAGGCCAACAGCACTATGATGCATGCCTGAGTGAAGCTTACCTAACACGTGTGTTTTCTCCATAAGGAGTTTCACCGAACTCCTCACTCTGCCATTCTGAAAGTGCATGTCTCCCTCTTAGGCTTTTTATCTTCACCTGAAGCAAAAGAGAATGAGGACAATCATCTGAATTAACTTAAAGAAATCTTTATAACAGAAGAGAAACGTGTTTGGGGATTAGATTTCTAGCCAGAGTCAGTGAGGTTTTCCATCCTGATTGAATTCTTCTGAAAACTTTTTAATGTTGCAAAATGCTTTGACTGAGCAGCCTTAGGTTACTCCACAAGCATTCTTTTTATTTCTTTCAGCAATATGGACGGTACATTTAAAAAGTCTGACTGAATTTTTGCCTCAAGTTTGAAACTCATATTTTAAAGATAATCTTAAAGCCAGAAATTTTAAATATATTCACTGAGGTCAATTCATCAAACTTTATGGAGTTTCTACCCTGGTTCATCTATCAACCTTGCTCTGGATGCAGCAAGACACTCTAATGAAAGTGATGTCTTAGTTCTTTTTGTGCTACTATAACAGAGCACCACAGCCTGAGTAATTCATGATGAACATAAATGTATTTAGCTCATGGTTCTGGAGGCTGGGAAGTCTAAGACAGAGGGGTTGCATCTGGTGAGGGTTTTCTTGCTGTGTCATAACACGGTGGAGGGCATTACATGGTGACCGAGAGGAAGTGAGGGTTGAACAGCAATCCCACTCTCTTGATAACAAACTCACTCTCTCTGTAACAGCATGAATCCATTCACGACAGCTCAGACCTCTTAACGGTCCCACTGCTCAACACTGCTGTGTTGGGGATTAAGTTTCCAACACATTCAAACCATAGCAGATGATATAATCTAGAGTTGCAAAAAGCCATTAATTTGGGATTCTGGTAGCTAAGAATATGCAATTAAAATTCTGCATAGTTGGCTAGGCGTTGGTGGCTCATACCTGTAATCCCAGCACTTTGGGAGGCCAAGGTGGGCAGATCACTTCAGGTCAGGAGTTCGAGACCAGCCTGGCCAATATGGTGGCCATCTCTACTAAAAATACGAAAAATTAGCCAGACGTAGGGTATATGCTTGTAATCCCAGCTACTCAGGAAGCTGAGGTGGAAGAATCACTGGAATCCAGGAGGCAGAGGTTGCAGTAAGCCGAGACTGCACCACTGCACTCCAGCCTGGGAGACAGAGTGAGACTCCATCTCAAAAAAAAGAAAAAAAAATTCTGCATAGTTGTGTATCCATCAGTGTCATTAGAGCAGTTAGTGTTAGTGGCACTTAAAATTGCACTATGTGAATAACTGGCCCCTTTTATAAAGTATCTCACTAAGTGTGTACTGTTGGCATGAAAGGCTGCCTAACTTTTCAGGGCCTCACAGCCCCTCTATTATCAGGTACCTAAAATTGCCTGGTCCCTCTCATACAACTATGGCATAACTATATCCCGTGATACATTATTCTATAACAATTGGTTTTCCTCTTCTATTATTTTTTATTTTTCTATATGATAATGAGATTGTCCAGGAAAGCAGAAGTCTAGGAATACATATATTAAAACTACCATTGCAAAACTAACATATTTCCCTACTGAACCCTCAAGTTAGTGTATAAATTGTTGTCATCTCTGGTTCTTTACCTGGACATCTTTCTGTCAGTTGGAAAAATGTTGGGTTGCCATAGACCTCCCTGTGTTACCTGTCTCCTCTTTTGACTTTTATGTCACACAAGTTACTAATCCCACAAACGAACCCTCTGCTCCATTCATTCAGTACACATTTGAAGGTCCTCCAGTGTGGTAAAGGTGCTAGGTGCTGGCTCCTCACTATCAATGAGACAATTTCCTAGACCTTAAAGAAGTTTTACCCTCTCATGAGGCGGACTAATATGAACACAAGTAAGTACAGTAATTCCATGTTCTGTAAAAGAATATACAAGGCACCCAGGAGACCCAAAGACTGGTTCTCACTTCTCCCAGACAGTAGAGGGAGCCAGAAGTGGTTTTAGGTTGGTGCAGTGGCTCACTCCTGCAATCCCGGCACTTCGGGAGGCCAAGGCAGGAGCATTGCTTTAGCCTAGGAGTTCAAGGCCAGCCCGGAAAACAGGTTGTAGACATTCTTTCTCTGCAAACAATAAAAAAGTATTATCCAGGTGTGGTGGCATGTGTCTGTGATCCTAGCTACTCTGGAGGTTGACGTGAAAAGATTGCTTGAACCCAAGGAATTCCAGGCTGCAGTGAGCTATGATGGCACCACTGCACTCCAGCCTGAGTGACAGAGCAAGACCCTGTAGCAAACAAAAAAAAAAAAAAAAAAAAAAAAAGAAGAAGAAGAAGGAAGAAAAAACAGCTTCACCTCAAGGAAGTGATGAGATGAGCCAGGAAGAAAGATTCTAGTACAACTGATTTAGACATGGAGTGATTCAGAAGGGCATTCCAGCATTTCCTTTAAGAAAGGCTTAAAGATGAAAACCCATATAGACAGTCCTGATTTACATTATTTTTTTTTTTTTATCTTAGAATTAGGAGAATGTGAGTCCAATATGAGACTCTAGTTCTTTGATTATAATACTTCCCCTTATTTTCTGTCTGCTTCTCCAATTCTCCTGGTGCCAGCCTCCTTGATAACAGGGCATGGAGTCATATTCATCTACCACAGCATCTAACACAATTAGTAGGTCCTTAAAAATGTGTTGGGTAAATGAATACCATAAATCCATTTTTCATTCATTAAGGGCAACTCTTTGCCCTGGAAACTAGTTCTCAGTCATTTTGTGTGGTTATGCTCGCCTCTATCTCTAGGCCCCTAGATTTTCTTTAGACATTTCTAGCTGTTAGAGCTTCAGGGAGAAAGGCCAGGCATGGCTGGAGTTTCCATTGGAAGTGGCGAAACAAATGCACAGATTCTAAAGAGAATGCACAGATGAACAGATACACAGGTTCTAAGGCTGAGAATTAAGCTCTGGCTTATGAACTTGTTCCTAATTTTAAAAAATTACACTCTTTGACCTATGTCATGTATAAGTAGGTAGAAAAAATGGTATAATTCAAGCACCCACTTTCACCCTGATAATCTTCCTTTTTAAAAAAGGGTGAGACTTGATTTCATTCTTTTTTATGACTGAGTAGTATTCCATGGTGTGTGTGTGTGTGTGTGTGTATATATATATATATTTACATGTTCTTTATCCAATCATCTATTGATGGTCACTTATGTTGATTCAGTATCTTTGCTATTATGAATAGTGCTGCAATAAACATAAGAGTGAAGTTATCTTTTTAACACAATGATTTTTTTTCCTTTGGGTAGATACCCATTAGTGGGATTTTTGGATCAAATGGTAGTTCTACTTTTAGTTCTTTGTTATGCTAATAGCCCAGACTTCATTGCTCTGCAATATATCCGTGTCATAAAACTGCACTTGTACCCCTCAAATGTATACAAATTGTAAAAAGTGAGACTAATATATATCCTCTAGCATGTAGTAAAGAGACACCAAGTTTGGTCTTTCGTTCCTCTTACATGATCTACTCCTCATTTAATGGAACCCTTCAGGAACTCCCTGATTTGCCTCTTCGTGGTGATCCTGGTCTATGCCATCTCCCTGGCTTAATATGCCATCTCCTAGGCTTGACACGGGAGGTAGGTAGCTCAGGGGCCCAGGAAGCCAACCCTGCCCCTTCCCTCCAGGTCCATTTCATCTCCATAGTATTCCACACAGATGTAAAAGTATTCATACTTTTTTGGTTTTTTTTTCTCTATGGAGAAAACTTAAAGCACTTTGGCTTTAAACTCTTAGCAAGAGTATTGCCAAAGGGCATCCTAGCAGGAGAGGACCCACTGGGAAAGCTCCTCCTCTCTCTAGTGGTCCTTTTCCACTCACTGACCACCTCCATCCCAGCACCAATGTTTGGAGTCTCTCCCTGAACTTCAGGTCAGCCTCCTGCTCCTGGGACACACACACCCCTCTTCCTTCCAAGGATGAAATGCTAATTATCAGAGATATTACAGACTAATGCCTTAAGGAGGAAGGAGTTCATTTCCAAACTACCACATAATTTGTAAGGCAACACTCTCTCTAGCAGTCTGGACATCTTATTACTCCGCAGATAAACTATGTAATTCCCTTCTTCCAGCCAGTGCCACCTTCATCCTCCTCACCATCCAATTGTAAATTGTACTCTCTGGGCTCACTAGGAATAAGAGAAGGGGCCATTGTGGGGCCATGTACTCATTGCAGCTGGCTCTTTAGCAAAGAGATGCTTGGCTATTGCTGCACCCTTAAGGAACAGATTAACTTCTTATCTAAAAGTCTGTTCTACCCTCCGTTTCTAACTAAGCAGGAGGGGAAGCAATGGATTACTCTGCCCTTCATAAGTATAGGTAATTGATGACCTGCGCGCACAATAGCGGGTCACAGGCTCTGACCAAGGTTTTATTTTTTTCTGAATTATGGTTCATTTTCATTAAGCCTTACAAAGGAATAAAATTCCAGCTGGATTTAAGCATTTTGTGCAGCATTTAATGAATCACCTTTCCTGAAGAAAAGGAAAATTACACAAACTCTCCCAGAAAATCCAGCCAGCATAGTCATCATAGCTTTATGATACAGAATCGAGTTAATTATGAAAAACACTCAATTCCTTAAAGAAATCTTTAAAAATCTTGAACATCGTGGCCATGTATCCTGGTGAGGCTAAAATTGGTCAAAAGCAGAGCAGAATAATAAATGATAATTTCTGCTAAATAATTCAGGCTATCTGAACTCTGATATTTTACTGACTTTAATGAGTATAATGGGTCCAATTAGAGACTGCTTCCCTTTACTGTGCCAGACTCAATAGCCTCTCTCTTAATTGTGGGCTCCGTTTTTATTTGGATAACTCATCTCCACAAATTTGTCCTGAAATCCCAGTATCTGGCGTTAATAGCTACTAACTAACTGTATGTCAAAGTCAGTCACTGAGTAAGTTTTGATCATGATTATCATGAAGAAAAAGAGATTGTACTGGGGTCTGTCAGCGGGTGGGGGCTAGAGGAGGGATAGCATTAGGAGAAATACCTAATGTAGATGATGGGTTGATGGGTGCAGCAAACCACCATGGCACATGTATACCTATGTAACAAACCTGCACATTCTGCACATGTATCCCAGAACTTAAAGTATTAAAAAAAAAAATTAAAAAGAAGATGAGTAGAAAGCAAAGCAAAAAGAGAGAGAGAGAGAGAGAGATTGCAGAACAAAAACTAGATGTATCACTACACTAGTTCATCTGGGATAAGCCTCATTTGTAAAAGAATGGAATGGGTCTCTCTCAAACGTGGCCTTTCTTTCTCCCCGCGCAGGGAAGTGATGCCGACATGGTGGATAAGAACAAGTGCTGCACACTCTGCAACATGTCATTCACTTCAGCGGTGGTGGCCGATTCCCATTATCAAGGCAAAATCCACGCCAAGAGGTTAAAACTCTTGCTAGGAGAGAAGACCCCATTAAAGACCACAGGTACGTGCAGGAACAGTGATCGCGGGGAGACCCTGAAAACCCAGTGCTGGCCTGTCATGCGGATCATGCTCCTCCTTCACAGGCAGTTGTCAGAACCAGAGCCTAATGGTAGATGTCACTCAAAGCCTTTAGGGTGGCTGAGCTCAGCAGACCTGGCTGTCGTAAGACCCCTAAATACCATTTCAGGTGCTCATTCTATCACCCTGGCTCCTTCTGATGAAGTATTGCAGCAGCTTGCATCTGCTGAAGAGCTGTGTGTGTTCTGCAAGATGTTGTCTATCATGCCTACTGTGTATTATATAAGATGTGATATCTATTCTGTTTTCTAGATTCCGTCTGCAATTAGAGTGGATCATGCATGCAGTGTTATGTGTAATAGAGAGGTCCCCTACCAATGTCTGTATAATGCAGGACATCATCCCTTTTTTACCTTGGCAGGGGAGGGTGGGAGGAAAGGAAAGGAAAACTGTAATCTTTAAAACTACTTTAGTGTGCCAAGAACTGATTTTTTTTTTTTTTCTGAGATTACATTCTCAGCATCTTTGCAGGGGACCCTGTGATTCATCTTGCAGGCGATCCTGTGATTCAAGCCTATTAACTTTCACAAGTAAAACCTTAAATATTGAAAACTGATGATTTGACCTTCTAGTTGCTTAACTAAAATAAATTCTTCGGTGGTCTATCACATCATGAAACTAAAATACTCTTATAATGTAATCAAGATAATCTATTTGGACAAGATTTATGTTGTGGCAGAAACGTGACCGAACAGGTTATAATCCAGAGAAGTTGGGGGCATATTTCATGGTGCCTACTCTTTCCACGCAATTAAAATTTAGCAGTACATTTTATCTGCTGTCTAATGAATCATGCATAAACTGTAGGTGTAATTATTTTGTAAATGGTGTTTTGGAAACTGGAGAGAGTCTGAAACAATGCTTGGCTTTTATTCTTACCACTGTTTTTCTTAAGAAAAATGTATTCTTTTACTTAGAGAATCGCAAGGAATCATTTTACTATATTTTTCTAGTTAGTTTAAACAACATTGATTTTTTAAAGGTGGCTGTGACATTCAGGCATAGGATGAGGTTGCAAAACACATGAAATCTGGAGACAAACTCTGTATGTTTGGGGGCACAGGTTGTGTATCAACCTTTGACAAGCAGCCAGTCAATTGAAACTCCTGATTCTTGCTCCCTTAAAGGTTGCATATTCATCTTGTAACCTACTCCCCATCAAATCTCTTAAAATACACATCTCAAAAAAAGTCACTGGAAAATTTTTACCTGTTTTCCATGAATTAATAACCAGCCCATTTGTTCTCTCTGTTGAAGCAGAATATTTCTGTTAACTTAAATTTTGGAGGTAATGATGGAAGAGGAGAAGGTGTGTGTTTGCTTATCACATCAATTAGCAAATGAGAGAGTTATTCTTTCTGAAAAAAAAAAAAAAAAAGTCGCCACATGGTAACACTAGTTCTTCATGAATTTAAATACAGTTTCAAGACAACAGAGCATCCAGCTGTTTTCCTGAATTCAAACACCCTCAGACCTGGGAAATGGAACTTGAGGGTAATTTGTTAGCCGTCATCAATATATTCCACAGGAAAAGGAGAAAACAAAGTGCAGCCTTTACTTGATGGCTTAGTCTTGGCTGTTCATGGAACTGGCTCAGCCTTCCCTGTTGCAGAAACCAGGTTGCTGGATAGGCAAGAAGGGAATGAATAGGGTGCACAAAGCTATGGCTCAGGTTGGTCCTGCCTTGTGCCAGTACCCCCTTCACACCCAGCTCATACCCCCTTCTGCAGTGTGCCCTCCCATCCATTCCACTCTGAAGCTGCTTTGAGCAGAAACGATCTTGGAAAGTGGCAGCACCAGACAGATCAGAGGGCCTAGGAAGCTAAACTGGCTCCTGGCTTGGGTTGGTGTCAACCCAACTGTTGGCGGGGAGCAGAGAAAGCAAGGCCTCCTACTAGAGGGAGCAAGTAGTCAGACATGAGGCAGATTGGTTAATAGGAGAAAAGACATGCAAATGTATGCAATATGTATACATGACAGCCTTCAGAATGAAGACCCAAATGCAGTAGAAATTGGCCATTTTTATGGTTACTTCAGCAAAGTAAGGGCAGCCATGTAGAAATATGATAGCACAAAAAGGGAATGATCTAACGCTGTTGGACAGAGTAGGGATACCCAGCAAGGCCTGTCTATCAAGAGTCTTTTTGGTCTTTCTGAGCAGCACTCCTAACTTCTGGGTGTGGGGCAGGACCCTCTCGGGAAAGGGGGTCTAATGTCCTACTCTCCAACACGGTTGATCAGATAATTTCTTTCTGGTCAGTTTTTACACAGAAAGGTGAGGGGAGTGAGGGGAAAATTAGAGTAATAGTTTTTAGGATTTTATGGCTGGCTTTGGGGAATAGGGGGTTATGGTTTCTATGACCTGCCTTGGAGAAGCAGGTTTCCAGGCTAGCCTTGGGGGAGAATGGAACAGGGAGACAGGAGGGTAGGAGAATGTCAGAGAAAAACTTCACTTCTGAAGCTGTTGCTCAGGCCTTCATTTTGAGATATTGTTTTCTGAGTCCCAACAGCAGGAGTAGTCTTTGTGGGGGTGTCCCCGGTTAAGGGTTAAAAGCCCGATAGGAAGATGGCACCAGCATCAGAGGCTCTGGGCCCAGGGAGCATGCAGATGAACCGACAGTGTGCTGGTGTTGGGAGAGCCTGGCAGATGGTAGCAAGGCCTGCTGCAGTCCTGGGTTCTAGGAAAGGATAGGCTGTGAAGATCTTGGCAGGACACCACCCTTTAATGCAAGCATGCTGGGCTGGAGACCACGTGTAGGGAACGAAACAGCAACCTGAATTCTAGCCTTAGAGTATAAGGTAGAGGCTTCATCTCACGTTACTGCAAGTACAGGAGAAAGACCAGGGGGCAGTGGAAAAGCAAACCCACACTATGGCCTCCTGAACTATCAAGTACAGCTCCCTGAATGCAGTTGGGATGGCCATCCTCCCTTACTGCCTGCAGCCACACCCAGCAGCAGCTTCTGCAGGGCTTCACCTTCCACGTGGTGGCTGCCTTGTGCTCCTCTAGGAAATGCTCTGCCTAATTAACCAAGTTGGCTTGAAATTACTTCTATAATAAAAACAAAAGGGAAAGAAAAAGAAGATAGAAAATCCAATCAACTGAATCAAGATGCAAGGGAACCATTCTGCTCAGGTATGCTGCCCCCACCCCTGTGAATAACAGGCTCTTGAACTGGGGTGATTTCTGTGTTGGAATAATAGAACTACAGCTCATTGCTTCTGCCAGCTACTTCATCTGATGAGGGTGAGCAGTTGGGTTCTGTGAATCCCTACCTTTCCACCCCATCAAGCTGCACTTTGATCAAGCATCTTCTGGGTCTCCTGCAGAATGAGTTGCAGCTTGAGTTGCCTTCTCCAGATGGGTGCATGTACTAGAATTTCTGAAATGCTTGGCAGAGCCGCTGGAATAACACTCATTCATTTGCATACTGTCTGTGGCTGCTTTTATGCAGCAATGGCAGAATTGAGTCGTTATAACAGGGATGATCCAGGCCACAAAGCCTAAAATATTTGCTCTGTGGTTCTTTACGTAAAAAGTTTGCTGACTCCTGATCTAGATACTGGATGATCTTGAGGAACATGCAACAAGGGGGCAATGGGTTTTTTGTACAGAAACTCACAACAGGTGCTAGTGTGAGTTTCTGTATAAAATGGAAGCAGTCTTCCAGGCTGTGCACCAGTCGGGACCTGGGGAGGTGCCTGGGATAGGGACTGAAGAAAAGGATGTGACTGAGAGCAGGCTCATACCTGTAATTCCAACGCTCTGGGAGGCTGAGGCTGGAGGATTGCTTGAGCCCAGGAATTTGATACCAGCCTGGGCAATGTAGTGAGACTCTTTCTCTACAAAAAATTAAAACTTAGCCAGGCATAGTGGCACATGCCTGTAGTCCAAGCTCCTTGGGAGGCTGAGGTGGGAGGATCCATTTAGCCTGGGAGGTTGATGCTGCAGTGAGCTGAGGTTGCACCACTGCACTCCATCCTGGGTGACAGAGTGAAACCCTGTCTTAGGGAAAACAAGAAAAAAGACCCTAGTCACTGGGCTTAGGGCACACTTTAATCCAGTATGATCTCATTTTAGCTTCACTAGTTATAGTTGCAAAAAAAACCTATTTCCAAAAAAATGACATTCTGAGATTCTAGGGGGACGTGAATTTGAGGGGACACTAACCCAGTATACAAGCAAACTCCAGGTAACTGACGGCGACCGGCAAAGATCGTAGGCCCTGATTCTGTGCCTGCCAGCTCGTGATTCTCCTCCCCTAACCTCTTTTTTTTTTAATGATAAATCCATATCAGCAAAATCTCATTCAAAATCCTGAAGAAAACATCATTTAACTATTCTCTTTAGAAACTTACTTTTGAAGAAAATATGAATGAGAGAAAATCTGACGTATGGAAAAGAATCCTTAAACTATAGTTATTCTCCATTTTCCACCATTCATCAAAGTGATTTTTAAGATTATGCATAATCGGAATGGTTAGGTTCTATCCAGCATTAATAAGAATATTCATCTGTGTCTATAGCAGAGACTTTGCTTATCAGACATCCATTTGCTTTTTATCTTCCCCAGACTTGGAATTGATTGTGTGTTAAGACCTGGCTACAAGATGGAAGAGAGCCATTCAACTGCATTAGATTTTGCATGAACAAGAAATAAGCCTTTATTGTAATACTTTGTGGTTGTATGGTATTACAGGAGAGTCCTATCCTGGTGGCTACATTATCCCTTAAAGTTATTGTTTCAGTTATAAGCTTTTATGAACACATCTATCATTCACAGTAAAAATGGATATGAGTGCAATCTTTCATATAGTTCCCAGACATCATTAGTTTAACAGGTAATGACATCAAATTTAGCAATAACCTTTCTTTCATTTTTGACCCTTCAGAGTTTGAAGTGGCCCTAGGGTTATGTGTGTCTTCACTAACAAGGCTGGATGGATAGACAACCATTCTGAGGTGTGCTCTGCAGGGACCACAGTTATTACCACCTTTATTCATGACTGCACTTCTGGGCACATAGTAGGCATTTAATTAATACTTGTTGGATGTGCAAAAATTGGAAGCATATATTAGAATAATGACAGGCAGTTAAGTGTCTATAGTTTTATTTTCAAATTTAGTTACCTTGGTTATTTAAATTTTGGTCAAATATGATGGTAAAAAATAGTGGTTTTCCAGTTTAACAGGAAGTTGTCATCCCTATCCACTTGCTTGATCTTACAAAACTCTTTTCTTTGTAAAATAGGTGCTACACAGAATACCAGAGGCCACAGACAGAGGCTATGAAGTCAGACCCAGTTTTAAATTCTGCTTATATCCATGGGAACTTTCACAAGTGGTTTTAACTCTTCAGGCCTCAATTTGTTATAAGTAAAGTGACAGAAACACATTACAGAATTATTATAGTAACGCAGAAGATATAAGTAAAATACTATAGTGTCTGCCACACAATTCAGTGTGGAATAGATATATTTTGTATATAAATACATGCAAGTGTATGCATACACACAACTGATCCTCATTGTTTGAGGAGTCTGTATTTATGAATCCACTATGATTTATTTGTAACTCCAAATTAATTCTTCTGGCACTTTTGGGGTTATTCCCAGACATGTGTGGAATTGTGAAAAATGTGAGTCATGCCAAGTACACATTCCCAACTGAGGTTGAACATGGTGACATTCTGGCTTCATGTTTCAGCTGTCATTCTGTAAACAAGTCTCTCTCTCTCTCTCTCTTTTTGCAGTCTATGTAGTGTCACGTGTTTTGCACATTTTGTGCCTTTTGTTGGTGACTTTGCCATTCAAAATGTCCCCCAAGGGTAGTGCTGAAGTGCTATCTAATGTTCCTAAGTACAAGAAGGCTGTGATGAACCTTACTGAGAAAATAAGCTTTGCTCAGACATGAGTTACAGTGCCATTGGTGGTGTGTTTAAAGTTAATGAACCAAACATTTATATTAAATCAGACATATTTAAGCAGAAACACACATACATCAAGGTTGTATCCTGACTGATCAAAATCTTGTAACCAAAAGTTCCTAGGAACCTAACCCCAAATTTCTCCGGAGCAAATGTTCAGTATTTGCTATTTCAGTGTTCCTGGTAACTTTGTAAAACATAACTATCATGAATAACAAGAATAGACAACATTCATAGCAAAAGTACTTTCTATTCATTACATTTATATAAAATAAGTTTCAAAAAGTCTGTTTATTTATCAACAATTAAATAAGAATATATAATATTTAAAAGATTCTGGGTGTGGTAAAACTATACATAGTTGAATAGACTGAACCTAGCTTAATAATGGAATCAGTAATTATAACTGATAATTGTAATTGTAAAGATATTATACAGATACACCACATGCATTGTTTGATTTAATCTTCATAAAAAGCATGATGTTTACAGTATTACTGTATCCGATTTACTGAGGAGGAAACTGAGACCCTGCAGGCTGAGTAACTTGCCTGATGTTACATTGTAAGATACAGAATTGCAAGTCAAACTGACCTGTTTTTCATTTCCAGCAATACATAATGTTTCATAAAGTGATTTACTGATATTTGCTCATCTACTGAATAGAATATTTCAAAATCCAAGACTCTCACTAAGTGGATTGGTAGCAACAAAGACAGATATTTATACACTTTAAATCAAGTATTTCTTATTTGCAGGAACAGTAAACAATGTAAGAAAAGGAACAGATAAGCAATGATCTCATTCATTGCATGTGTCGTAAGTGTGTTTATTGTATATTCCTCTTCTAAAATCTTGTTGGTTCTCTTCTTTTTTTCCTTATTTCTTGTTGAAAATTAGAGAGACAGAGCTTCAGAACTTTTACATAAATTTCCATGCCAGACAGAGAATTGCTTATTTAAGTTCTCTGTTGAATAAGTAAAGATCAGGGTATTCTAGATCTGCTTGAAAGTTACATAAATTCAAATTTTGAATAATATATTCACTCTAGGTTCAATCAGCACCTCATATCTGCATATAAGATTTTATACACCATAGCAGTTCTTTCATCTGAATCAGGTTATTTGGTTTGTGTGGCATAATCTGTCTGGATGCTTGTTTTAATAGATGCAAAGAATAGTTTGTCAAACAGGCAGATCTTAATAGTGGTGCATCTTCTTTTAAATTAGGAAAGCTGGCATGTTCTGAGGCATCATCTCTAGATCAGTGCATTTGTTCCAGTGATGTTTTTGGCTTTTCTAAGTGTATAAATGTAAGTAATAGATTCACAGAATTGCAGAGCTGGAAGGGGCTTAGTGATCGTCATTTTAGCCATCTCAGATACCTTGTGAGAAAACTAAAGCCCAGAGGGGTGAAATCATTTACCCAAGGTGATACAAGTGGCTGACAGCAAAGACACTGCTCTTGCAGTAATGCTTCCCTAGTGTCACTGACAGGAGAAACCATGCCGATTAGTCCATGCCTATCCTACAGTGAGTAGGATTTAAATCCATTAGCAATGTGAGGTAAGCTGAATTCTTTTGGCCATAATTTTTCTGCACTGGGTCATAGCAAGCTTGAGGCAATGATTAGATCAAGACTGCTGCGGTTTTATAGTTGATGGCTAATGAAACAAGAGATCAATGATTGGATAAAACTAAAGATTTTAACAAGGAGCCTACTGCCTAGGTGATTTTCACAAATCCTTTTCAATACCATAAACTCGCTCTTCTCTTTTGAGTGATCACATACTGGTATAAGACAGCTGATTATCTCGGCAGCTTTTATGATGTGGTTATACCTTTATTTCAGAAAATATTCTCTGATGTACTTTTATAAAGGAAAATAGTAGAACAATAAAATAATCAATTTCCTGTGTGTACTCTGAATCTGTCAACAGCAGACATGGTCAGGACTTGAAATTCATACACAAAATGCATCACTATTCAGAAAAAACTACAAGCGAAAGATTTTCTGGCAACAACTCCTGAATCATCTATTAAAGATAAGAACCCTAAAAGTGTCTAGTCTATGAAATTGAGAAGACACTCATAAAGTAAGCATCACACCTGAAATAATGGATAGTAAATGTCCCAAACTGTATTATCATTCTTTGAAATATCCCTACGTTTTAAACATCAGCCTCAAAATTCTTGCTTAATGCTCAGTTTGGTTTCTTTAAGAATCAGATGTGATGGGTGGAAATTACTGCGTGGCGTTTGAGTGTGATTAATATAACATTTTAAAATATTTTCTAAATTCATGTAAATTACTTCTGTTCTCTGACCCTGAAGGTTGGTAAGAAGACCGGCCCCAGCCATTCACTGGGGTACCCTCTCCCTCTTTAGCGCCACTCAAAGGGCTCAGAGAAGTCTCAACCTATGGACTCTGTCTACTTTATGATCTCACCCAGGATACTGTCGTGTTCTCAGCCTCCACAGGCTGGAGATCCAGCCCTGGGGCTCCCTCAGAAGTGTATTTTAATCATCTGTTTTCTTCACGGGCCAAGTCTCCTCTGTTCCAATCTAGGCTATGGAAAAGAAGACCAAGGCCCCGTGGGAGGCATTCCTAGGGAGGTCCCACCACCGTGGACACACTGTTTTTAAGCTGCTCAGATCTCTATCAACAGTTACAACTCCCTTTCTTTCCTAGTCCCCAAGAAGTCGATTACTTTCCTGACACCAGGCATACTCCTCTCTGGCATTCAGATCCCTTTGCCTCTCAGACAACTCAACACAAATCCATTTGCTCATTCTCTCCCAGAGGTGGGGAAAACCAGACTTCAGGGCCTAGCTACCATTTTGGAATGGAATGCAAAAATTCCTCTCATTTTAATGAAGTGAGCCCATAAGAAAATAATTTCTAATTTCACAATAGGCTACTCTGCTATGTAAATTGTCACGTGACACAGACACCTAGCATGTTCACTTACTGAAAACAGAAATATGAAATTTAATGTATTTTCCTCACTTTGCCAGCCTTCAGAGAAGTTGTTTCTTTTGTGCAGGATTTCCTGCTAAGTGATTTTCTTCAATTGTTTGTTGAGCACTCAGTAGTTTATGGTTCTAATTGTAAATCCACCTAAGGTTTATAAGTATATTTTGGCCATCTCGAGGTACCATGAATTGCAAATGGGAGATTAAAGAGGCCCAACCAAGTTTATTTTATTTTATTTTATTTTATTTTATTTTTATTTTTATTTTTATCTTTTTGAGACAGAGTCTTGCCCTGTCACCCAGTCTGGAGTGCAGTGGTGTGATCTCAGTTCACTGCAACCTCCGCCTCCCAGGTTCAAGCAATTCTCCTGCCTCAACCTCCTGAGCAGCTGGGATTACCAGGTGTGTGCCAATACATCCAGCTATTTTTTGTATCTTTAGTAGAGATGGGGTTTCCCCATGTTGGCCAGGCTGGTCTTGAACTCCTGACCTTGTGATCCACCTGCTTCAGCCTCCCAAAGTGCTGGGATTACAGGCATGAGCCACCGCCCCTGGCCTATTTTATTTTATTAAATTTGTTGTTGTTGTTGTTGTTGTTGCTCAGTTGCATTGAAGGACTAAGCAACGAAGTTTTTGCAACTCTTTTTGGAGGCAGCAATTTTTCCTGGTAGTGGTACTGGCTGAAGACATGATCTGGGCATTCTGAGTGCGATCCTCAAGACTTAGAAATCGGTAAGTCTTTGGAAGCCAGGGATCCTCAGTCATCTGAAGGAGGGATTGCTGCTGCTCTTCTGTCACTTCTTGAGATCACTTAACTGAGAAGCAGGAGATGGGTGGAAGGCCTACCCGTGAATTCTTGCTGTGATTATTTCTTGATTAGTGCAGACTGCTAATCATTAGCAGCTTCATTTTGCATTTCACTCTGCAGAGCAGATGAAATCTTAATACCTGGCCCTTTCATTTTCGGTTAGCAAAACTAATATATCAAGAATGCTGATGAGAAGGTGAGGGAAGGATTCACTGTGGTATATGTGGTAAATGAACATTTAGTCCATCCTTTTTGATACAAAGTGAGGTTTTATTTGTAGTCAAAGTAAGTCAGAGAGAAAGAGGTCCATACATCTGATGAATCCTGATGATTTAATATTCCAATACCATGCTTTTTTTTTAAACAAAATGTTTCATCCATAGTCCCATGATTCCAAGATTCCAGGAATCCAATTCATGAACCTAGAAGTTCATGAATCTTGAATTACCAACATGTTTTCTGTTTCCAATAAGATTCTATTTAACTCTTTCTCATTGTCTGGTATGCTTACCCAATATTTCCCCCTCCCCTATCAGGTATTAATAATCCTTAATTCTACTAACCTCCCAGAACTACCCTCTCTGGGACAGTCGGCATGCCTTCACATCAGGGACCAGCTCCCTTAAGTTCCCTCTCTTCTTGTTTCAAAGCTGTTTTTCAGCAGCTTTGGGAAACAGCTGGCCATCAGTCCAAATTCTGTCACCTTCTGTGTGTCTCAAGTATCATTAAGTTACTCTTCAGTGCCCCGTCTTCTGGCTAAGTAAATCCACATCCTTTATCCTGCATCATACACTTTTCTTCCTCATATCTCTCTGGCTCTTATATATACTTTCTATTATTCTGTAAAACTTCCTGGACGACTTTGAAGGAATCTCTGCTGGCCTGTCAGCAAACTTATGACCAGCTACAGGAACATGCCACCACCATTGCACTAGCTTTTCTGACTCACTCTTAACCAACCGCTCTTCCCGCCCCATGTTCTCCGCAGCCCAGCAATGTGGGACTGAGGAAAGAACACAGGGCAGCAGTTAGGGAATCTGGGTTCTAGTCTTAGTTTTCTCTGTGGTCAAGATGCCGGCAAGGTAACTTTTGTCAAGCAGACACTTTTAATCCTCACAACAAAGGTGTGAAATTGAACCACTGGCCCCATTTTATTTTAGGAAATATTCTCGCTGTAGGTCAAATAACCCACCAGAGTTGTGATTTGAATCTAGTTTTAGTTTTATTTCAAAATGATATTTCATGATATTATTTTCTTTGTACCTGTTGTTCTTATGATTTTTAAAAATTATTATTACTTTTTTTTTTTAATTTGTAGAGACAAGGACTTGCTCTGTTGCCCAAGCTGGAATGTAGTGGCACAACCACGGCTCACTGCAACTTCCTGGGGTCAAGGGAATCTCCTACCTCAGTCTCCTGAGTAGCAGGATTACAGATGTGCATTGCAATGCCAGGCTAATTTTTAATTTTTTTCATTGAGACAGGGGTCTTGCTCTGTTACCCAGGTTGGAGTACAGTGGCGTGATCGTAGCTCACTTAAGCCTTGAATTCCTGGGCTCAAGACTACCTCCTACCTCGGCTTCCCAAGTAGCTGGGGGTGCAGTCTCACTATTTTGTCCAGGCTGGTCTCGAACGCCTGGTTTCAAGCAATCTTCCTACCTCAGCGTCTCAAAGTGCTGGGATTACAGGTGTGAACCACCGTGCCTTGCCTATGATTTTTTTTTTTTTAAAGCACATAGACTTCTGTAGAATTAGTACATCTTAATAAAACAGTTCTGTAAAATTAGTTCAAAATATGTCTGTTTCAGACTTTAAGGTCCATGAGGTCATGGATGGCTCTCTGTACCTAAGGCAGGGCACAGTGCCAGAACAGAGTTGAATGAATGAAACATATGACTATATGAATTCAATGACTATATGAATATTTGGTACAGCTGAGGTGCAAGTGAAGCCCATCCCTACGCTGTTGATCCAGTCTAAGGGTTCCCGGTCCTGTCTGCCCATTGGAGGTACCTGCAAAGCTTTAACATCTATCATGACTGGGCTCCCCCCCAAGCCATTCTGAGCTAAGTGGCCTAAGTGGGTCTGGAGTCCTTGAGTGTCTAAACATCCCCAAGGTGATTCTGACAGGAACCTAATCCAGTGCTTTCCTAATTTAATTTGTGTATGAGTCACTCAAACCTCTTGCAAAATGCAGATTCTTATCCTGTGGTCCGGGTTGGGGCCTGAGATGGGCTTCTTTAATCAGCTGCCGAGTGCTGTGGATGGTCTTGGTGGGTGGTGCACACTTGGAGTAGCAGGTTTTAAAGCAGCTACATCCTCAATGGCTGTTAATGATACACTTGTCCTAAAAACATCCCTCAAAATAAATCATTCATATTTTCTCTCGTGTGCTCCCTTCCATCTGTGTCTGCGTGGCAATAATGAAGTATGCAATTTGTGACCAAGCCATAGTTAAATTAATGATTGTGGGTGACACATCTGAATAATTCAGGCTCTAAGTAGGCTTCTGCTCCCCCAGGACTGAATTTGCCTAAGGATTTTCCAACTTTTGTCTGCAAAGTCTTATCTACCCTAAAACTGACTTCCTCCTTTGCAGTGCTCCTTTGCCCATCAGCCTCATTGCTCAATTTGAGAAGCAGGGGTGTAGGGGTGTGGTCTTCAAGCCCTCAGGGACTAGGGTACCTTCTTGCTTTTACATTTGATACTCTGAATTCTTTCAATCTTCATGATGGGAGGGACTTGACATGATGGAGCAGAGTAACCCCATCTACCTTACATCTGATCTCAAGAGTTCTAGAGTTGCTTTGAGATTTCATAGTCTGACTCAGAAAAGCAGTTCCCAAATGGCAGTTGAGATAAAGTGCTTTATTTCTAGATTAAATTCAAAGTGATACATGCAAAATATATGCATAGCTAATATTCATCATTTAAATACAAAACAGAGCCAATTTTCATAGCTTGCAAACCATGGGTTATTAAGATCAATGATATTTTTAGGGATATATGCTTGAGGCAACTCAAAATGGTGGTTCAATAGAGAAACCATGAGGTCCCTTTCTTCAGGGGTGGGGGTGGTAGCTGAAGAGTGGGTGTAGACACAGGCATTCCACTCACAGAATGGAACAGCACCAACTTCCCTAAATTCATTCTAAAGTCACAGCTCTATTCTAGCCCAGGACAAAAGGCCACCCTCTTTGTTTCTCTTCCTCTAAACTTAGCCTGCAGTTTCTCTTTGCTGTGCCTCTGGCACTGATCACTTTTCTCATCTTTGAATTCTCTATAAATATTCATAGGATATAAGAAATGATCCAGGAAGCTGGCTCTCTAGTTGAATAGCTAATGCTGCCGGATAAGTAAATCATTCCCCAACCCTGAGCACGGGGTATGGATTAGGTGTCTGGGGAAGGCTGGTAGAATTAAAAGAACCAAAGCTGGTTTCAGTTCCCAGGGGTCAGTGCACCAGTCCTCCAGCTCCTATAGGATACTGCCTGTGATCCAGGGGATGCCTCCAGCTCAGTACTCCAAGAGCAGCACCTGCAGTGGGTGTTGGGAGTGCCAGTGGGTCAACCGGTTCCTGTTAGGGAAGCCCACGTTGTCCGTCTGGAACTCCATGTTAAATGTGGGGTTTGAGGTTTCCGAGGAAAGGCCATCGTCGTTTCTAGCAGTGCCCAGTTAGCAGAACATTGATTCTTCCTAAGCAATGCACAAAGAAGGAAGAAGCATGAAGTCGTAACTCTTAGTGTTGCTAACATTTTACCACAGTCTTAATGTCTCTGTACTTTTTCTTTTGCAATTCCCTGAGGTCGAAAGACATGCCTAATAGGTAAGTTTATTAAATAGCTAGGTCCAAACAACTTAAGTACTTATGTCCTAATAATTTAGTAGCCATCTGATTTTTTTTTTTTTTTCTAAGACAAGATCTCCTCTGGTCCCAGGCTGGAATGCAGTGGCACAAATATGGCTCACTGCAGCCTTGACGTTATGGGCTCAAGCAATCCTCCCATCTCAGCCCCTTCATGCCTAGCTGGGACTACAGGCACGTGCCAGCATGCTCACCTAATTTTTGTATTTTCTATAGAGACTGTTTTTTTTTCCATGTTGCCCAGCATGGTTCCAAACTCCTGGGCTTGAGTGATCCACCCATTTCAGCCTCCTAAAGTTCTGGAATTACAGGCGTGAGTCACTGTGCCTGGTCTGAAATAATTATACCCATAAATTGAAAAAAAAAAAAAAAAAGTATTTTTGCTTCCTTCCTAAATAACTGCACTAATGAATGTGTTTGCCTGGTGGGTACTGTATAACTTTAAAACCAAATTGGACCCTGACCCCTTTGTTTCTTGTTTCTCACTGAATGATTTGATTGACTGGTCATACACAGCAGTATCCAAAACCCAGCTTCACAGAAATCAAAATAATTAAAAGGAATGTAGCATCTAGGTTGAAACTGTGAGCTACCTTGAGTTAATGGTCCCTGTGGTGTCCAGCAGATGTTACTAGGCTTTCCTCAAAATGTTAAAATATCTTACAGATTTCCTATGACTTAGTTCCTTGTGTCATCGTAGGACACCTCTGCACAGAGTTTGAGAACTGTGACCATAACTGGAGATTCTGACACTGAACTCAGGGAGTGTAGCACCTTGACTGAGTAGTGTTTGAAGATTTAATACCATGAATAAACTATAGGGAAATAACTGCTTTTCAGCTCCGTCTGGACAGAGTGGATGCTATCATTGATTCCGGCATTCATCATTATACCTACAGGATGTCCTCAAGTACAGCAGTTTATGTAAGAGAAGTGATTTCTTCTGTTATGTCAATTACTCAATGGAGAATAAGCTGCTCCCCTCATTCAAGAAGGGTTTATTTAACACCTATTATGTGCCAAACCCAGTTCTGGGTACCTGGAATCTATCAATAAACAAAGGATAAAAATTCTTGCCCTCATGGACCTTAGATTCTGGCCTCTTGATTTCAAGGTAAAGAGTGTGGAATATTACAGCCTTTGGATTATTTTGCCAAGCAACACAAGAAAGTCATAAGAGGACTTTTATCCCCTCTAAAGTTCTATTTAATGGCTTATTTTCAAAGATTAAAATTCTGCAGAAAACAGGCATACTTACGATATTTAGAACCTAATCAAGTGACTGAAACTAGAGGGAATTATTCTATATTAGTGAAAATCAATGATCTATGAATACTCTCTTAATGAAGACTGACAATATATGAATGCAGTGTGGGTAAAGAAGCAACTTCTGTTAATAGGCTGATTATACTTAGAAGGTTGATGCGTAATTGAATTGGATGGTCCCCTTAAGTGATCCTCATCTTTGTTTATGCTCAGGAGATGTGAAACGGCATGTATTTTGAAACACTGGATATATTACAGTGCTTTTTAATTTCTTTTGTGACATAAAATAAATACTATGCGAATTTTTCTATCTCATGGTGCTAGGTAGCAGAATTCGCATCCAGACATATCATATGAGAAGAGAGGTGCTTCATTTTATCTAAATAATTAGAGCCATATTTTGATCTGTGATAACAGTGGGACAACTGCTTTTCTCAGGATCTTTTAGAGAAATCAGGGAAGCTGGTACTTTTACCTTATATTCTGACTGGGCCAGCCTTCCTCCAACTCATTTTCCCTCAAGTCTACAATAAATTAATAATAAAGCACTGCAAATAAAATCTTCTGAGATTTAAGACTGGGTTGTGGCACCACAAGTTCCCTAAGCAGTGTTTTTTAGACTTTGTACTAAAACAAGTTAACATAAAATGTGGCCTATATATAAATGGTAAAAAAAAAATGTTTTCCGTCTGCATCAGGGAGTATATATCCATGAGTACAAAGCAGATCACCCATATTCCACAACTCAGAAACAACTATTACTAAGATTTTTATCTACAGCCTTCTAGTCTATATAGTTTTATACATATACATAGTAATAGAAATAGTTATAGTTATATAAAGTTTTGCAGCTGTGTGTGTAAATGATTTTGTTGATATTATACATATGAACCACATCTTTTAGTTTACATCCTATTCTGAACATTTCCCCAGGTCCCTAAATACTTTTCTAAAACATATCTTTTTTTTTTTTTAATTGCTGTGTGTTTTTCAGAGTATAGATGACTATAATTTATTTAATCTATCACCTATTAGGAGTATCTAGCTTGTTTTTTTAACCCTGTAAAATAAGTTTAATGAAACTAACAAAGATTTAATGTTTAGCTCTCATATTTATCAAAACATGAAAATTCCCCCAAGTTGATATTAAAAGTCACCAGTACTTTTCTTCATGTATTTATCACATGTTCATTGAGCATTTACTATCTACACAAGAGGCCCAAGCCTCTGCCAGAGCTGCAAAAGAAATCTAAGTATGAGGCCTGATGTTGTGGTGGGCATGGAGGTGAGGTGCTTCCCTGCAGAGGAGGCTGGACCGTGTGGTGACGGAACTACAGAACGACACTGACAGCTGCCTCTTAAGCCACTCACTGAATGATCTAACTTTACTATTGGTAGCATTTGCAAAAAAACAGTGATACTTGCTGAAGAAATACTACTGTCATTAATTTGATTTAGGGTAGGAAAAAAAAGAAAGGCAGTTTATCATAGGGACTGGAAATACAAAAAAGTCTTTTTTAGAAAAAAATGCACATTTCCAAATAATCCCCACTGAGAGCAGATGTTGAAGCCTAGGAAATGTGTTTTGATTCTAGAATTAATCTGTCTGTTTATTTGGCCTAGTGCTCTGTAGGCATTATTGGAAGCAAGTTGACATTGAAATATGGGGCTGGTCTTAGAGTCCAGAGATCTGGTCTTTACCACTTCCTCTCCTGCTTATTAATCAAGGGACTCTACACTACTGGGTTCATCTCCCTGGGCTTCAAGCTGCCTTATTGACCAGACAAGATCTCTGAGTAACTTAAGAAAACACACAGAACAGATATAATAAACTGCATGATATCACACAACTGGGAAAAATTATTGTTGTGGATAAGAATGCCTTAGGTGAGAGAAACCACATACTTTAAAATGAATAAATTCTGGCTTTATTTCTCTATATCAAAAGCCCCCACATCCCTTGTGAGAATGAATTAAACTTTACTATCCTAGAGCCTAGAAAGCATTAAGCACGAGTGTAAAGGGAGAGAAAAGAGGAGAAAAGAAGGAAGGAAGAAAATAAAGAGCCAGGGGCTTGGGGAGGAAGCTTGATGAGGGATTTAGAAAGAGAGAGAGAGAGAGAGAAAGTGTGTGTGTGTGTGTGTGTGTGTGTGTGTGTGTGTGTTAGACATGTTGAGAGAGAGAGAGAGGAGTGTAGGTTGCCAGCTTGAATGGCAGAGAACCCTGTGGCTCCCTGACAAACTGAAAGGGCCTAGAAGGCAGACAGGCAGGTGAGAATCTGTCTCACTGCTGGTGGTGTCACCCTCCTCCCCAGCTACTGATATCCACCTGGCGGTCTGACAGAGCTTTGAGATCTGTCTGTGGATCTTGTCTTCTTGGTTGAAACACCTGCTCTCATATCTGGAACAGTTGTTCCCAAAGTCTTTACTATTTTCACAGGATGGTGTTAAATCCAGTCTGTCCTCAGAAGCTGGGGTGACCAATTTCAGTTTGCCTAGGACTTTCCTCGTTTTAGCCCCAAAAACCACAGGTCCTGGGAAACCCTCTCAGTCCCAGGAAAGCCAGGATGGTTGGGGCCATACCAAAAGCTGGAATTAGGGTTTGGATGCCGTGATAAACAAGTCTGAGTAAATGGTTTCCTGTGTGAAAGCAAATTTTCCAGAAGGATGTGCACTCTCTGCAACTTACAGAAATAGGCCACCCCAGAAAATAGAAGTTTGGGGCTTTTAATGACTTTTAATATATTTTAATATATTTAGTTTGAATTCAAAAGAAGGAGAGAGACTGTAGTATGTACGTACACTTTGACATGTTACCCTTCTACAATTTAGCCACCAGGACCTTGTCATGTACTGGCTTATATTTATATTGACTGGCATGGGACCTAGCTACCTACGCTCTAAATGACACAATCTAGAAGAAACAAGAAAACTCTTGGTTACCATATTTTTTTACTCACTCATAGTGTAAAGAACATTTTATTCATTCTTTCATTTATTCATCAAAAGGCATGGAATTTACACTATGTGTCTGTTGCATGCAAAGTGCTGGTGCCATGAAGAGTCAGGTTGTAGAATATGTTAGACAATTAGACAGTGTAGGCAATTACAGAATGAGGAAATTTTCTGATGCAGACTGATATGGTTTGGCTGTGTCCCCACCCAAATCTCATCTTGAATTGTAGTTCCCATAATCCCCACTTGTTGTGGGAGGGAGGACCCAGTGGGAGGTAATAGAATCATGAGGGTGGTTGCCCCACGCTGCTGTTCTAGCGATAGTGAGTGAGTTCTCACAAGATCTGATGGCTTTATAAGGGGCTTTCCCCTCCTTTGCTCGACATTTCTCCTTCCTGTTGCCATGTAAAGAAGGATGTGTTTTCTTCCCCTTCTGCCATGATTGTAAGTTTCCTGAAGCCTCCCCAGCCCTGTGGAACTGTGAGTTAATGAAACCTCTTTCCTTTATAAATTACCCAGTCTCAGGTATGTCTTTATTAGGAGGGTGAGAACAGACTAATATAGAGACACACACAGGAGCTGTGGAAATATTTTTATCCTTAAATCAACTATGGTTATTATGCCTGGAAGAAATAAATATAAGATGAATATGCATATTATTTTAGATTATTACTCAAGATGACATATCCAGCAGGTGACAGATAGCTGCTGATAACATACTCCTCGACAAACCTTGTGCAAGGTACTAAGATTGATGTTGAAATTCATCCCATCATGAAGTGATTCTTAGAAATCAAGTGTTGAAAACTGACTTGCTCCAATTAGCTTAAGCCGTAGAGGATCTTGCACTGATTTTACCCACTCTGAATCCACCATAGATCCATGATCTTTTGTTCAAAATATTCGGGGCTGATTGTATTTTGCAAATCAGAAATGGTAAGATTTGGGATGTATAATAAGGCACAGATACCACTCACTGTGTTTACATGGAGATAGGACAGCAGCCCATGACCAAAGATATTAATCATTCTATTGCAATATGTATGTATGTTTATACCAAAGGTAAAGACTATGAATCATCTCATGTGACTTCAGGTCAGGTTTTGATAATAAATGAATCTGAAAAACTTGAGTTTCAGGGGTTTTTGCATTTTTATGAATTGAAACAGGGAGTGTGAACATGTACTAGAAGAGTGCCAACACAAAAGTGTCTAATGGGATCTTCCGTTCCAATTTCCCTTACACATACACACAGATGCACTTTCACACAGCCAAGTTACAAGGTGGTATTTGAGAAATGCCAAATGAATTGTGCAGTGAGTAAATGCTTTATAAGCTTAGAGGAGGTAGATCTACTTCTCGCTTAGGTTATTGAGGCCCCACAAAGCATATGGGATTCAGGAGCATCTTGTAAGAGAGGTGCACAGCTATGTGGAGAGCCTGGTACAGGTCAGCATACCATTTTGGTCATGGCCTTGAGCAAAGGCTGGTGGGATAACAGCTTAATGTTCTCTTGAGTTTCTTTATGGGGAAAGGAATCAGAATTTCCATCTAACTTTACCAATATTAATTTATAATGTTAGCTGCTATTTTAGAGACTCTTTTATGTTATGGTGAAATGAGAAAATTAATTGGGGTTTTAAAAAGGCGAGTAATTATTTCTTTCTCTCTCATGCATGATGTGATATTTTGGCTATTGCCTTCAGCAAAACTAGCTCCATTGCTGTTGGACGTTTTATGCTGCTTTCTTTTATGTGAAGATCTAAGAAAGCTTCATTTCATAGTTATTTTCAAAGAAAATGTGGCAATATTTAGATCATTTGTTCTCAACATTGGCCGTGCTTTGGAAACACGAATCAGGCTGTGGGAGGAGGGAGGTTTTAAAAACATCCTGATGCTTCCTTCCCACCCCCAGAGGTTTTGATACAATTGATCTGGGGCACAGTCTGGACACAGAAATTTTTAAAGCCTGGTGAGTCTAATGTTGAAATTACGGGTTTTGATTAATCGACTTTTGGTCGAATTTATATAAAGGGTAGGTGAGGTAAATAGTTAATTATTTTTTTGCAATTAGAATAAAAACAAACTACGAAATCAAAATAAAAATTAACTACATGTCAACTAAAGTATTTTTAAAGCATGTTTTTAAACCAAAAGATAATCTTTCCCCACTCTTTGTTCGTTTTATTGGAAAAATACACTCTGCCAAAGAATGTAAGTGTTATGGTTCATGTACACACACAGATTTACCATTAAAACATGGAAACTACTCTCCTCCCACATAATTTCTACATTTGGCATTGAATCAAAGCTGTACAAGGGAGAAAGTTTCCACAATTTGTTCCGTCCACACCGTATGGGTTAGCTGCAAAGTATGTTAATTTTAAAAGGGATGGTGAGCCTAAATTTTTACCTTGAAGAAACCAGGGACATTAGAAGTTTGCCAAAGGTCACACAGCTCACTGATGGTGGAGCCCCACCCAACCAGAGTTTTGATTTTGATTCAAGGCTGTTTTTACGCTACTGCCTTTTCCTGCTTTTATAGGCACTAAGGGAATATAAGCTGAGTTGAAATGAGTGAAGACAGTTAAAACAGACACAAACAAACAAACAAACAAAAAAACTCCTTTAAACTTTCAGGTTATACACAAGATAGTAGAATTACTCAGAGGGAGAAGCTACAATACCAATGTAACATCACATTACTTTCTTACGTGCAAAATAAGATTATCTTATTTGATGAATATTCTATTGTGTCTCACTCCTACCAGGATATGGTGTAGAAGGTATCAATTGATAAAATCAACTGAAATGTTTTATAGGGCTTACTTTAAAGAAAAATAAATTATGCTTCAAGAGTCAACATTTATTCAGATTGTAAACATTTGATATGTTTTCCATTGCCATCAAAAACAATAGGTAGCTATAAATCCTCAGAAATTGATAAGGATTCAGGAAACTTTGAAAGTGAGATTCAATTACCTTCAGAAGAGTGGATAGAGATCTTTTCGCATCCAGGTCAACTGCATATTTGTAGCTTTTATTTCTAAGTCATAGCAGAATGATACTGGGAGGCTGCTGGAATGGCCCACATTTGAGTTTTATTTCTACACGGTGATATATGACCAAATCCTGCAATGAGGCTTTTAAGAGGCGTACTGTTTGTGAGTCCCTATAGAAATAACACCATTAAGTTTAATCTAAACTAGCTAAAACTTCTTGATATGATGAAATTTCTGGATAAAGGAAAAAGAGCTTCTTAGAAATACTGTTATGATACAGGCATTACTTGAATTAAAATGTCATTTAACAAGTATTTGTTTCTATATTAAGTTATTTAGTCAAAAAAATAAAAGTCCACCTAAAAGTTACTTGAAAGCTTGGGGAGTTGGTTAATTGGTTCCTTAACTTGTTATTGAGGTCTCAGACCTCAACTTTTCCTTGGAACGACAACCCTAATGCTCATGGTTTTGCCAGCTGCATCCCACATCTCAGAGACCAAGAACACACACAGGATTCTGCTATACTGTGTTAGGACTAATGGCCCATGTGATAATTTACACGTTGATTTCTTCTCCAAAATATTTGGATCAGAATATTTTTTCCAAACTTTAATGAAATCTTATATGAAATAGAAAGCTGATGGATCTAATAAGCAAATGTTCTTTTGCTTATTAAGAAGTATGAAAAGGATCGTTAGGAGGGTATTGAAGGGAACATTGGCTTTGGAAATTCCAGATTTCGTTTGAGTCCTGTTTTTCCCATCAGTAGACATCTCACCTTCAGTAAGCCACTGGCATTTCTGAAATCTATCATCTGAGAAATGGGATAAAAACCCAAGTCATAGTCCTTCTAAGGATGGAAGCAACTTGTATGTTGTAATGCATAGAAAAGTTATTTTTACTTTCCATTAGTAAGCTCCTTCAAGTTAGACTCTTTTTGTTTGTGTGTTTGTTTTCTGGACCACAAATAATCCTAAACTCACAATAAAATGTTAATTTAATAGGTGGAACAATGCAATCTCAAAATAGTGATACATCTCTATTATGTTTAGATAAGTACACCTAATCTATAGAAATTTTCTTTTGGTTTTTAGAAAAACATTGTTATTTCAGCATCAATGTTAGCAGGTACAGGTTGAAAATAGCCTATTACAATAAACCGAAGCAGCTGACAATAAAATTAGCATGACTTCCTCAATTAATACAACCCACATCACCAAAAGATCAGTTTCTACCACTTAGCCAAATCCTTTATTTATCGATTAATTACATTTATATCACACAAACGTCCCATTCATTCATTCAGAATCTTTTAAGTCATGATTGTCCAGTGTTTACTTCAAGTATTAGCTTTATTTTGACTGATAGATCACCCCCTTACCTCTAAGAATTTATTTATTTAGTTGCATTTTATCCAATATTTATTTTTAGTGTTACACACATGCAAAAATAATTGAAGGCAATTACAATAGGCTTATTGCTTTATTAGTGATGCTAGAAAAATTAAGTTATTGCTCAAGTTTTACCTGGCTCATTGAGCTTGTCCCCTGTATTTTACTACACTTTTTTTTTCTCTAAATGCCCGTGTTAGAGCAGAATGCATTTTAAAAGTGAGTGGGAAAGGCCTTCAATAATCATATTTACAAAGCTACTCCAGGCAGCCAAATACTTAGAGCTATTGTCCATAGCTCCTGAGAGCCACAGTGGGAATAACTGATAACTTATATTTAAAAATCTTATTTTTCCCCTAAGGGATGGTCTCTTGAATTATCAGATTTTGGCATAACAATATGCAAACTCTGATCTCAATACATTAAGAATTTTTGTGTCCCAACTCAAAAATGAAAGCTGGCAGGGCTAATTTTCCTGCTGTCAATGAAGTCTTGGGGATATTTAAGCTCTAGAGTGAACAGGAGACTTTTGGTCTTCAGGTACTGGGGAAGAGTGGACTCAGTGTTGTACTAACGTGGCTGTGGTTCTCTGGTTGTTTCCTTTCACAGCAACACCCCTGAGCCCACTTAAGCCCCCACGGATGGACACTGCTCCGGTGGTCGCATCTCCCTATCAAAGAAGAGATTCAGACAGATACTGTGGGCTCTGTGCAGCCTGGTTTAATAACCCTCTGATGGCCCAGCAACATTATGATGGCAAGAAACACAAAAAGAATGCGGCAAGAGTTGCTTTATTAGAACAACTGGGGACAACCCTGGATATGGGGGAACTGAGAGGTAAGGGCAGCTCTTCTCACTTCTGCCACAAAACTGGGCTTTCAGAGAAAAGAGGGGGCTTTCACAAATTGGAATGATTCTTCTTTTTGCTTTAATTATTAAGGAAAAAGTGAGGCTCACCCAAAGGAAATGGACAAGAAAGGAAATGAGCAGAAGACTTACTTTAGTTTAATTTTTATAATCTCCTTTGTTTCAAAGTGTTTATTTCCATATTTTTATTGACCGCTTTTCAAACCAAAGGCACAATCATGAACTGGATTATTTTCCTTCTGCTTTATCTTTAACTGCCTTCTTTACTGAATGCTTTCGTAGAGTAGTAGTGTTAAAAAAAAAAAAAAGTGCTAAATCAGAGGCTGAGGCGGGTGGATTGCTTGAGGTCAGGAGTTCAAGACCAGCCTGGCCAATATGGTGAAACCCCATCTCTACTAAAAATACAAAAAATTAGCCGGGTGTGGTGGCACACACCTATTATCCCAGCTACTTGGGAGGCTGAGGCAGGAGAATCACTTGAACCCGGGAGGCAGAAGTTGCAGCGAGCCAAGATTGCGCCATTGCCCCTCTGGCCTGGGCAACAGAGTGAGACTCCGTCTCAAAAATAAAAATAATAATAAAAAAAGATGCTAAAAAGGCCAAATAGTATTATCTTATCTTAAACTTTTGGACTTTTATAAATTTAGCCAAAATAAAGCAACAAAATTGACTCAATTTAATGACTTAAAGCTAGCCCAAGCCCGTTTAATAAAATCTCCAGACAATCACGGTAAGACGGTGCTGTGTGGCACTATGTAGTCTGTAGTCAACACCTGACTCCTCTGCACCGTGCCCCTGCCCCCGACGGGGTTTTCTTGACAACTAGAAACCATGCATCATTTGAAGCTCGTGTCAGCTTTCACAGAAGCTGCTGAATTTGGAAAACATAGCCTGAGGATTAATTCTGTGGATTCCTTAGGAAGCCATCCACCAATCTGTGGGACTAAATAGAATATTTTATCACTAGCAACCATTTAAGCATTTTTGATCACCTACATACTTTTGATCAGCTTGATGTTGGCTGCGTAGAAGTACAGCAAAATTATATACTATAATTTTCTGAGAAAATACATTTTTCTCAGAAAAATAAAAATAATTCTGCAAGGGGTGCTATTGGTACTATACTTCAGATTTGGTATAAGTTTGATGAGCTTTTGTGGGCAGGTCATTCATAATGCCTGTAAGCTGCAGATAATATTTACAAATCAATGTGGAGAAGGCAACCTGGGTTTAAATGGGGTTCTGGATATAGAGCCTACAATTCTAATTACCCTAATCTGACTGTGAACCTGCAAGGGGGATAATTATAACAGAAAATGACTTGTAACATTTCTAGACAAAACAAGTAATATATAAGGTCATGCTACAATGAGTTGAGAGGAGGGACAGGTAACGTCTCAATATGTTGGTTGCAGAAGATCTCACCAAGGGAGTATACTTGATTGAGAACTAGAAAAGTAGGTGGCATTTTAGAAGGTGAGAAGGCATTCCATATGAGCAGAATCACATATGCATAGGCAAAGGTCAGGAAACAAGCTAAAGACAGTTAAGAAGTCATCATGGAAGAATCTTACACTGCAGCATAGAAATAAGGTTGGAGATCCATAGCTACATATATAGAGCTTGATTAGAGATTGATTTTTTCCAAAAGACCTGATTAAAAACAACAAAAAAAGAGCAAACATTAAAAACGCTTCATTTTTGTGTATGTGTTCTAGCTACAGAAAAGCAACTTGAGGGTTCATATTTTAGTATGTTGGAGAATCTCATTGCAGAAGCTTTTGAGTCAATGGTACTACTGCTTTTTCATGGAGGATTTCATGTTTTCAGTCTATGTCTTGTTAAAGAAAATAGGCAGGGTCTCTCCATAGCTGAAGGCCTACCTGCAATGCCTGTGTCACTGGCAGATAACAAGTTGTCTCACTGACTCCTTCCCGGCAGGGCACTGAAGGAGAAAAACAGGGCTTTATTTATGTTTGGTGCCAGATATTATGACTTGAAGAAAAATTATTCCTAGAGCATATTCTTCCTGTCTATTTTGAATTATCAGTGCTGCATCTTTTATGTACAACTATATCTTAATGACTTGGGTGTCTGAATTCTGTTACATTTGAGCAGCTTGTCTTTCATACAGAAGACAAAAAGGCTGCTCTTTGACTCGATAACTCAATGTGACTGTGACTCAGTAGCCCATGGAATGTGATTAGCATTGAGCACAATGCCCTTGAAACCAACCTTTCCACACGCTCCAGGTGATATCCTGATAGATATTTATTCAAGCATTAAATATTGCAAAAGCTTAAGAATAAAGCAACTATGATAACCCAGCACTTTGAAACACACACACACATGCCACACACACCCCCATCTATTCCTGGAATGCTTCTATTGTACGATCAATCAATTAACAAAGGCAAAAATGCTAATCCATAAATATAGGCATACCCATGACTTTAATAAAATGGTAGCAGGCAGCTGAAGCATGATATAGCAATGTTACTGGATGGTAGGCTTTTTCTATTTCTCTCACAGCACTTCTCACATTTTTAAACACTACCTTGTTTACTTATTTATGTTTTTGTATTTTCTTTCTCTCTACTCACTTTATAGATTATTAGCACCTTAGAAGCAGGCATCTATGTCTGGTTTGCTCATTTATATGTTCAAAACACCTAGAATAGTGACAGACACATAATAGTTACTCAATAGTTGCTGAATGACTGAATGAATGAACAGAGAATGCCCTAAAACAAAATCACCTGAAATCTTACATTCTTAACATGGCAATCATTTTCATTTCTAGAAGGATTCTGATTTAATATTTTTATAAGAAACTGTTTCTAATTTTGTTTTAATTTTTTAAAATGATGTATATTTTATGATAGTGAAATGCAGAGATATTATGTGTTACAGTTCTATGAGTTTTGACAGTGCAAACACCTGTGTAGCCCACAGACCTATTAAGATACACAACTTTTCCATCATGGGAAAATTTCCATGTCAACTCCAACCCTCCATTCTAGAGAACCATTTTTCTCATTTTTTCATCATAAATTAGTTTTGCTGGTTCTAAAACCCCATATAAGTGGAATCATAAAATGCATATTTCTTGTATGTCTGGCTTATTGTGGATCTCACATTGTTTATGAAATTTATCCATTTATAGCATATAAAGCAAAGTAGTACAGTTTTTATTGCTGAGTAGTATACTATAGACAAAACTACCATAATTTGTCTATCCACTCTGTTCATTGATGACCTTTGGATTATTTTGGTGCTATTTTAGATAAAGCTTTCATGAACATTACTGCACAAGACTTTTTTTTGTCAACGTATGTTTTACTTCTCTTGGTAAATAGGCATACGATTGCTGGGTCATAAATTGCATGTATTTTAAACTATATAAGAAACTGCCAAAATCTAAAATAGTTGCATTATTTTGCACTTCAAAAAGCCAACATATAAAAATTCCATAGCCTCACCAACATCTGTTCGTGTCAATCTTTTAAATTTTAGACATTCTAGTGTGTATAGGAGAGTGTTTCATGATGCCTTTAATTCGTATTTCCATATTGACTAATGATGTCAAGTACTTTTTTTTGTCTTTTTTTTTTTTTTTTTTTTTTTTTTTGAGACAGAGTCTTGCTCTGTTGCCAGGCTGGAGTGCAGGGGCACGATCTCAGCTCACTGCAACCTCTGCCTCCTGGGTTCAAGAGATTCTCCCACCTCAGCTTCCCAAGTAGCTGGGACTACAGGTGCGTGTCACCACGCCCAGCTAATTTTTGTATTTTTAGTAGAGACGGGGTTTCACCATGTTGGTCAGGATGGTCTTGATCTCTTGAACTCGTGATTCGCCCACCTTGGCCTCCCAAAGTGCTGGGATTACAGGCCTGAGCCACCGCACCCAGCCTCAAGTATTTTTTAAATGTGCTTATTGGTCATTTGTGTATCTTTCTTTGTGAAGTGTTTATGTCTTTTATCTATTTTTAAAATTTTGGGTTTTTTACCTTTTATTAATGAGATGAGATAGAAGGTTTTCACATATTATGGATTCACATTCTTTGTTGGATATATGCATTATGATTATTTTCTCTTAGTTTGTGACTTGGCTATTAATTTTCTTAAGTCTTTTGATGAGCAGGATTTTTAAATTTTGGGAGGCTAACTTAACTTTTTTATTTTTTATAATCATTGCTTTTTGTGTCTTACCTAAAAAAATCTTTGCCTGTACCAAGATATTCTTGTATGTTTTCTTCTACAAATTTCATAGTTTTAACTTTTACATGTAGGATTATGATGTGTCTGAAATTAATTTTTGTGTACAGTATGAAGTAAAGGTTAAAATTTATTTTATTTTCATATATTTACACAGTTGTTACAGAAAGTTGCAGAAAATATTTACTTTTCCTCATTGAATTGCCTTGAAGGACCTTTATTGAACATCTATTGATTGTGTGAGTCTATATCTGGACAATTTGTTCTGTTCCATGTATCTCTTTGTCTTTATAGCAGCACTATACTGTAATGATTTTTCAGCATTCTAGAAGTCTCGAAATGAAGTAGTGCAAGTTCTCCAACTTTCTTCTTCTTTCTCAAGATTATTTGGCTGTCCTAAGTCCTTTAAATGTCTACATAAATTTTAGAATCAATCTTGCATAGAAGCTTTGTTGGAATGTTGAATGGGATTGAATTCAGTTTATAGACCAATTTGTGAATAATTTATTTAAATTCTTCAAAGTATTGAGTCTTCCAATCCATGAACATCTTCTATGTCTGTATTCATTTATGTTTAAGTTGTATAGGCAATTTTTTGTAGTTTTCAGTGTAAAGGTTTTGCACATCTTTTGTTAAATGTATCGCCAAGTACAACTGACTCTTGAACAACATAAGGATCAGGGGCACCAACCCCCTACATGTTGAAAATCTGCAAATAACTTTTGACTCCCCAAAAACTTAACTACTAATAGCCTACTGTTGACTGGAAGCCTTACCAATAACATAGTTGGTTAAAACATATTTTGTGGGTTAAACATATTTTATACTGTACTTTTACAATAAAGTAACATAAATAAAACGTTATTAAGAAAATCATCAGAAAGAGAAGATATATTTACTATTTGTTAAGTGGAAGAGCTCATCATCTTCATGTTGAGTAGGTAGAGTAGGATGAAGAGGAGGGGTTGGTTCTGTTTCTCAGCGGTGGCAGAGGCAAAAGAGGTGGAGAAGGTGGAAGGAGAGGCAGAGAGTCAGGCACTCTCGGTGTAACTTTATGAAATACATCATCATTTCTCTGACTTTTTGCTTTTTCATTTCTCTAAAAATGTTTCTCTACAGTATCAGTCCTTCTGTTGCTTGCTTTTATTTCAGTATCTGTGTCATATTAGGGCATGTGTCATAAAAGAAGTGAAAAAGCAGTCTTGAATCATTAGACCCCTTCTGCAGAATTGTCTAACATCAACTTGTTTTCTGGCACTGCTTCTTCTTCTTCTTCTTTTTTTTTTTTTTAATTATTTTTTATTATTATACTTTAAGTTCTAGGGTACATGTGCATAACGTGCAGGTTTGTTACATATGTATACTTGTGCCATGTTGTTGTGCTGCACCCATCAACTCGTCAGCACCCATCAACTCGTCATTTACATCAGGTATAACTCCCAATGCAATCCCTCCCCCCTGCCCCCTCCCCATGATAGGCCCTGGTGTGTGATGTTCCCCTTCCCGAGTCCAAGTGATCTCATTGTTCAGTTCCCACCTATGAGTGAGAACATGCGGTGTTTGGTTTTCTGTTCTTGTGATAGTTTGCTAAGAATGATGGTTTCCAGCTGCATCCATGTCCCTACAAAGGACACAAACTCATCCTTTTTTATGGCTGCATAGTATTCCATGGTGTATATGTGCCACATTTTCTTAATCCAGTCTGTCACTGATGGACATTTGGGTTGATTCCAAGTCTTTGCTATTGTGAATAGTGCCACAATAAACATACGTGTGCATGTGTCTTTATAGCAGCATGATTTATAATCGTTTGGGTATATACCCAGTAATGGGATGGCTGGGTCATATGGTACATCTAGTTCTAGATCCTTGAGGAATCACCATACTGTTTTCCATAATGGTTGAACTAGTTTACAATCCCACCAACAGTGTAAAAGTGTTCCTATTTCTCCACAGCCTCTCCAGCACCTGTTGTTTCCTGATTTTTTAATGATCGCCATTCTAACTGGTGTGAGATGGTATCTCATTGTGGTTTTGATTTGCATTTCTCTGATGGCCAGTGATGATGAGCATTTTTTCATGTGTCTGTTGGCTGTATGAATGTCTTCTTTTGAGAAATGTCTGTTCATATCCTTTGCCCACTTTTTGATGGGGTTGTTTGTTTTTATCTTGTAAATTTGTTTGAGTTCTTTGTAGGTTCTGGATATTAGCCCTTTGTCAGATGAGTAGATTGCAAAAATTTTCTCCCATTCTGTAGGTTGCCTGTTCACTCTGATGGTAGTTTCTTTTGCAGTGGCACTGCTTCTTCTATGTCTTCTTCCTCATCATCTGGCACTGGCTCAGATGCACTCACTTCCATCAAGTTGTCTTCTGTTAATTCCTCTGGTGTAGTGTCTGTTATGTTAGGCCTTAGATTCCAAGTTTTCATAATGTTTTCTCTATCAGAGTTCTCTTCCATAGTGTCCACAGTCCTGTCCATAGAGTACTGTGTGTAATGAGCCTTAAAGTTCCTGACCCCCCGACCGAGGGGCTGAATTATATACATTGTGTTTAGTTGGGGATAAACAACTTTGACACCTTCAGTGTTGAATTTATGGGTTCCGGGTAGTCAAGGGCATTGTCTGATATCAAAATAAATAAATAAATAAATAAATAAAACCACCTTAAAAGGCAGTTCCTTACTGGCAAGGTACTTCCTGATTTCAGAGACAACGCATTGATGGAGCCAATCCAGAAAAACGGTTGTTGTTGTCCAGGACTTCTTGTACAACCAGAAGACTGGCAGCTGGTGTTTATATTTTCCTTTCAAAGCTGGTGGGAAAGGTGGGTAGCAGCTTTACACAGAAGGGCAGTGCTGATCATAAACCTGACTGCATTTGCACGAAACAGTGGAGTTAGCCTATCCCTTCCTGCCTTAAATCCTGGTGCTTGCCTCTCTTCCTTACTAATAAGTGTCCTTAGTGGCATGTTTTTCCCTAGAATAGGGCAATTTTTTCTGCATTAAAAGCCCATTCAGGAGGATGATTTTCTTTTTTCCTTTCTCTTGCTTTGTTTTTGAGACAAAGTCTCGCTCTGTCGCCCAAGCTGGAGTGCAGTGGCACCATCTTGGCTCACTGCAACCTCCGCCTCCTGGGTTCAAGCAATTCTCCTGCCTCAGCCTCTGGAGTAGATGGGACTACAGGTGCGTGCCACCACACCTGGCTAATTTTTGTATTTTTAGTAGAGATGAGGTTTCTCAATGTCAGTCAGGCTGGTCTCCAATCCTGACCTCAAGTGATCTGCCTGTCTCAACCTCCCAAAGTGCTGGGATTGCAGGCATGAGCCACTGCGCCCAGCCACTCCTCACTAATTTTCTTGATGTCTGGGAGCTCTTCTGATGCTTCTTTGTTGGCAGAAGCTGCTACTCCTATTATCGAAACTTCCTTTGCCAGCATTAACTTCTCCAACTTTAGATCCTTCACCTTCCTTTTGCTTTAAGTTGTCATACAATGAATTCACTTTTTCTCAAATCATATTAGGTATGCTTTCTTATAGCAATACTGCACCCACATAAAAGCTGCATTTTCAATACGAGGCCAAAAGTATTTCTCATAAAGTGCAAGGTTTTTATGCCTGCTGATGTAGCTATAGCAACAACTTCATAGGTTTCTTTTTCTTGTTTTTTTTGTTTGTTGTTGTTGTTGCTCATTTTTTTTTAAACAACGGACCTTATGCTGGATTCGTTTATCTTGAGGTGGCAGGCAACCAATCTGAAGATCTCCATCCACAGTACATATCAAACAATTCAACTCATACTTGTAGTCATGACTTCCCCGTGATGAAAAATACATGATGAAAAATACATGAGAACCTCGAGAGATCACTTTTTACTGCAATACACAATTTACTTGGGAGACAAACTGCTCACGTGGAGATGATTAGCATCACATGGCATTGTAAGTGAATCCTCACAGTACTTGCGCTCATTGCAACAGGAGATGGTTATGAAATTATTGCAGGACAGGGCCAGGCGCCGTGGCTCACGTCTGTAATCCCAACACTTTGGGAGGCCAAGGCGGACGGATCACGAGGTCAGGAGATCGAGACCATCTTGGCTAACGTGGTGAAACCCCATCTCTACCAAAAATACAAAAAATTAGCCGGGCGTGGTGGCGGGTGCCTGTAGTCCCAGCTACTCGGGAGGCTGAGGCAGGAGAATGGTGTGAACCCAGGAGGCGGAGCTTGCAGTGAGCCCAGATTGTGCCATTGCACTCCAGCCTGGTGATAGAGCTAGATTCTGTCTCAAAAAAAAAAAAAAAAGAAAAGAAAAGAAAAGAAAAGAAATTATTGCAAGATAGTGTTTACTGCAATAACTCTATGCAGCTATGATTTAATACTGCATCTTTACATTTCTTTACATTTCTCTTGACTACAAATGGCACCATGCATGCAGTCTGTGTATATGTGTGAAAATTCTGATAACTTTCAACTTTTAATAATAGATTTTTGTATATTTTATAATAGTGAATGATAAAATAGACTAGTATCTCCATATATTTTAGGCATTCATGACATACCTAACTTTTTATTAATTTTTTTATATTTCTAGGCTTTATGGTTCATCTGTTTTCTCATATTGTCGCAAATCTCCAAATTATTTTTCCAATATATCGATTGAATAGACCCTTGCAGTTCAAACTTGTGTTGTTTGAAAGTCAACTAAATTTTGTGGTGTTTAATCCTAGTATACATTGTATTGTATTTTTGAAATTTTATTTTATGTGTTTTATTTTTATGTGTTGCTGATATATAGAAAATGAAATTGAATTTTGTTCATTGACCTTGATTCCTGTGACTTACACATAACTTTCTACTTGTTATTAGTATACACTTTAATGGTGCAAATCATTTCCTCCTTTTGTATTTTTTAAATTTTCACACGAATCATTGGGAACCCTGTGAAATGGTGTTATTCTTGCCTTTGCTTCAAGTAGCAAATCAAATTTTTAAAAATAAAATTATTTTCGTAGATTAACAAAGAATTATAAATGAAGTTGGCCTAGATGGTTATGAATATGTATAACTTGATTACTGACTCAACTTTAGTGTTATTTGTTCCAGAAAAACAGATGATACCTGTCTCTACTTCCAACTTTTAAATTAATAAGAAAAAAGTCTTATCTTCCTGTATATGTAATCTAATGTAGAAAACAAAGGAAGTTATTGAGTGACGGAATTATAAAGTTCAATGGTCATAAAGTACTTTATAGGTTTTCTTTATAGATTAAATTATTCTTGCCAGTATAAAACACAGATAGAAGGCAGTTTCTTACTTAGAAACAGTGGCAATGTAAATTATAAAATTATGGCTAGGTTAAGATAGAATATTCATTTTGCAGACCTTTATCATTTATTCTTTTAAATACTTTAGGATGGAAAAATGCACAGTTATTTTATTGTTGCAGAGGAAATGAGACTATTCTATTGTAATTCTCATCTGAAGACACAGAACAAAAGAATTCATTAAAAAATTTAATAATGTTTTCAAGAACCATAAGCTGAGTCGTGCTGGAAAGGACAGTCAATATCATTGAATTATATCCTTTCTTTTTACAGAGAATGATGCTGAGGCTGAGAAACATGAAGTGACTGTTCCCTTTTAAGTCAGGGCTAGACCCCACGGCTCCTCACTGAGGGTGTCACAGTTTCTGGTGATTCATCACTGACCACCCAGAAGCCTGAGTATTTAACTCTTTTGTTTAAAACAGTTGAGTTTGTGAGACTTAAATGTTTTTTGTGTAGAAAACTTGCTTTGAACTCAATTATAGAATAAGTACAGCCAACTCTGAGTTTTCTGGGAATGGATTATTTGCGACACGCATTATGTACCTTTAACAAAGGACATTCTCCCATCTTCATGACTCCATCTCTACTGGAGTGAATATAGAGATGCAAAGAACCATAGTCACTATTCATGGGGGCCTGGGTGAGAGAGGCAAAGTTCTAGAAAGAGAAGACATACTGCTGGAGAGGCCCCTAGAATGTACAGTAGCTCCCCCTGTAATGCAGCCGCTGCCTCTGTGTGTGGAAATGGGGGTGGATTGCAAGAGGATGCAGGCAGCTTATCTAGAACTTCAAATCATGAAAGTAGTACATGAGATAGAGGAGCAGATTTGTCTCAAGATAAGCAGAACCTGGTGATTGAGAGGGCTTTACATTTTTTGTTTTGTGTTTTTTTTGGGGGGGGGTTGGGGGATGGACAGAGTCTTGCTCTGTCACCCAGGCTAGAGTGCAGCGGTGCAACCTCAGCTCACTGCAACCTCCGCCTCTTAGGTTCAAGTGATTCTCCTCCTTCAGCCTCCTGAGTAGCTAGGATTACAGGTGTCCACCACCATGCCCAGCTAGGGCTTTATGTTTTGAATTATGTCTGCTGTGAGCTTTCAAGTGACAGAGGATTAACTGCCTTGTATTTTCTTCCACTTAACCTTGACATAGCCTTTATCCACATCTCAGGCAGTGGACAGCTTAGTCATTTCAATGTGGTGACACTCTTCTACCTTCAGGTACCCAAGTTACCTGTGCACGGGCACTCAGGCTGTGGATCTGCTCCAAGACCAATGAAAGGAAAGGCACTCTAGGTAAATGTCAATAGCAATAATAATTTAAAAAAACAGTTTTATAAGATAACCAATGCAACTATTGCTGTGCAATAATTACCTCCAAACTTAGTGGCTTACAACAACAAATGACACTTCTTATCTCTCACAGTTTCCGTGAGGGGATTTGGGAGTGACTTGGCTCATTGATTCTGTCTTGAAGAAAATAGGTTCTTCATAATGTTGTAGCAGAGACGTCAACCAGGGCTGCTGTCATCTGAAAGCTTGAACGAGGAGGGTCTACTCCTAAAGCCGGCTCATTCCATTCTGGGTAATAGATTAGTGATTGCCAGACATTAGGGCTGGCAGGAGAGACTGATGATAGTGAGGTATTGGAAGCACAATGGAAATTATACTTTGATCATGGTGGTGGCAACCTGGCTATATGGTTTTGTCGAAATCTGAATAGCTATGCACCAAGAAGAGAGCGATGTGTATATTTAAAAAGCTAAGTAGAAGAAGAGAGAAAAGGCAGATCACTCACACTCCTGGCTTGTTAGTGAGAGGCCTTTGTCTCCTTGTGGGCCTCTCCTGGAGATTTTGAACGTACTGGTGTTGTGTTCGTTGGCTTCCTACAGAGTGAATGACCCAAGGCACCATCTGGAGGAAGTTCCCCTTTCTATGATACTTGAAGGTCTCTGAGCACCACTTCCACACATTCTATTTGTTAGAACTTCTTCGTATCACCCACGGTACCCACAACAAGGTGTTGCTGATAGAAGTCCTGGAGGATTGGTCTCCCTCCTGTCACCCAGTGGAAAAACTATGCTCCACATTCTCCACTCTCTGCGTGCAGTCAGAATTATGGGTCTCAAACCGAGGATTCAGCATTTTCAAGTACTGAATACTTGATAGAAACTAGTGTCAATTAATATGTACTTTGATTATGTTTAATCAATTGAAATAAAAGCATTAGTTCTCTACACTAATATTTTCAATCTCTGAAAGGGGTACGTATTGTATCTAGTTAAGAATAAGCAGAAAATAGGGACTTTAAACAGATACGATAATTATAGAACACAGTTCTAAATTGAATGTTAGTGAAGAGGTACCAGAGAAAACACTCAGCTTAGATTACACCTGGTTATTTTTGCATTATTAGTTTTAATGTGTTTTGACACCTCAGCTGTTCTATGTAGACTCACTCTGATCTTCAGAGCCCACATATTGGATCAGATAATTAAGCTGCTTAAATGGCTCATGTTCCTGTCATATTATTGGGGTAGGAATGAAGTGGGAAAATAGTGTGATATAGAAGAGATAATTTTCATTCACTCATTTTGTCATTCATTCATTCACATATTCAAACACACTAAGTACCTGTTATGTGAGAGGCCCTGTGCTTGAATTTATACGGGAATGTGACTCATCCTCTAATCTCAAAGGGTTTGAAGTCTGAGGAAGGGATGGGGGAGAAGTTAATATTTTATTGAAATAAACATAACACAAAATGTGAAAAAAAAAAAGGAGCTTAGGAGCCCTCCAACCACAATGCTTTGGGAATGGAGAACACAGAAAAAACGACTTCCAACTTGAAGTTAGCATTGAGACATGTAGAAGTTGGCTGCTAGTTTCCCTAGAGCAGAGGTATCAGCATGACTACAGGCATAGAGAGCTGGGGAAGGGGGATCATAACTAGCACTCAGGTCAGATGGGACCTCGGGTTAGCTGAAGGTAAGAGAAGGCTGAGAGGACAGATTGGAACCAAATTGTAAATGGCCTTGCATGTCAGGCAAAGCAGAACTGTATTTGGTGGTCACTGATGTGTTTTTGAGTAGAGAGATGAATACTTGTCAGTAGAGGATGTGATAATTGGAGTGAGGAGATTCTGAAGGCCAGGAAACCAAATCGAATTCGTGCAGAGGCCTGCTGAAGGCCTGGAAGAGACTGAGACAGAGGTCAAGGAAGAGGAGACAAGGGGGAGAAGTGGAACAAGTGAAAGATATATTTCTTGGTGCGCTATTCAGAGTGCTCTTCCAGTTAGCAAAATGATAATGAGCCTGTACATTAGAATTCTCAAAGACACCTTGGCAAGGCTAGCGTTTCCTATTAGGAATACCAATAGGAAAAACAGAAATGTAATGAGTAATATGAGTAATAATTTAGATTTCTGTTCAGTCTCAAATGCAACAAGAAATGTAATTGATGAACATTCTCAGTCGTGTATTTACATCCTGTAGGGGCATTTTTCCTTCAGCTAGGATGGGTTTTTGCCTGTTATTGTTATTAATGAAGCTAATAAATGGAACACTTTCTAAAGAAGCTTGGTTAACTCTTCCATCATCACTGACTAGGTTCCAAAAGAAATGAGAGCTTGGCTTCTAAAATGAAATCATTTTTGCACTACTGCATCCACTTATGCACTGTGGGCAAACTCAAGCAGGAAATTAGAATCCTATCCGGATTTTAAATATTAGAGTCAGCTACTACATTGAAAACAGCCCTACATTTGATATATGGAAACACTGTTCTCTGTTATTAGATGTTGACCAAGTAAAGGGCAAAAGCAACAACAAAACAACCCTACTCATATCCAAAGTGCTTACCTGGGCCGGGCGTGGTGGCTTATGCTTAGAATCCCAGCAATTTGGGAGGCCAAGGTGGGAGGAATGCTTGAGCATGGGAATTTGTGATCAACCTGGGCAACACAGTGAAGCCTCACCTCTATAAAAAATTAAAAAAAATTAGCCAGGCATGGTGGTGCACACCTGTAGTCCCAGCTACACAGGAGGTTGAGCTTGGAGAACCACTTGAGCCTGTGATGCAGAGATTACAGTGATTCATGATTGCACCACCACACTCCAGCCTGGGTGACAGAGTGAGACTCTTTCTCAAAAAACAAACAAACAAACAAACAAACAAACAAACAAAAAAACAACAAACCAGGGTCTTAACCTGTTCTTTAAGGTTACCAATTTTGGCTACACTGAAGCAGCTGACAATATCATGTGAAACTGCTTGCCAATTCATTTTTCTCCTCAGTGCTCTAAGACCCTTCCTTCCTGGGCGTTGACTGAAGATCTCTATTGTTTAGTTTAAGCTCAAGAACCGGTATAGTATTTCACAGGAGCTCAGCATAGTGGTTTCGTAAGGTTCTAGGAAGATGTATCCATTATGCTGCCTTTAAAAATCTATGGGCTTTTTTGTGGCCCACATTCATTTGACAAGACAAGAGATGCTTGTGAAAAGATGCAAAATCAGGAGAAACCTGTCCTAGAACAAATGGGAAACTATTTTGTTTGTTTCTAAAATTGTAACTTTAAGTCCATGGAAAAAAGTAGCCTTAAGTGTCTTTTATTTTAAAGCTGCTGCAGATGGACCTAATTTTCTGCAGTAGATGGGATTCTCTAACTGATTGTGAACTGAGATTATGTTATAAGAAACAAATGTCGGGTTTACTCAAAGTAGAACATACCTATTGACGTATTTGTTTACTATCTCATTTTGACTAATATTTAATAAACACTGGCTGGGCATGATGGCTGACGCCGGTAATCCCAGCACTTCAGCAGGGCAAGGCAGGTGGATTGTCTGAGGTCAAGAGTTCGAGACTAGCCTGTCCAACATGGTGAAACCCCATTTCTACTAAAATACAAAAATTAGCTGGCTGTGTTGGTGCATGCCTATAGTCCTAGCTAGTCAGGAGGCTGAGACAAAAGAATCACTTGAACCTGGGAGGCAGAGGTTACAGTAAGCCATGACTGTGCCACTGCACTCTGGCCTGGGCACAGAGCAAGACTCTGTATCAAAAAAAAAAAAAAAAGGTCAGATTTACTCAAAGTAGAACATATTTATCGATGTATCTGTTTACTATCTCATTTTGACTAATATTTAATAAGCACCCACTGTTTAATAGGCATGTGATACACCCTGGAATACCAAGATGCCATTGCCCTGATATCTAAAAGAAGTCATGCTTTCTCTTTTCAAAAAGTCTACATCATTGTGATTTCTGAGGCAAATAAAATATTGTGAAGAGCTTTCTACCTGAAGATCTCTGGTATGTTTTGTGTATATAAGAGCATAGAGATAAAGTAAAGAAAGAAACGAACAAAGGCTGAGCTCATGTAGTACTCTACAATTTGCTTTTCAAATAGATTCTGCTACTGGCCATTATCACGTTTTGTGAATGTTTCCCCAAGAAAATGGGGATTTTATAGTTGAGGTTGAGGTAAGGGAGGAAACAGCAGGTGTCCTGATAAATTGTGTCTGAAACTTTTGTATGGGTTTATACCAAGGACCAAAACTGCTGCCCGAAAATGGAGAAATTCAATTTTATGGTGCTTTGCTACAATGGAGTCACCTGAAAGAAAGAGCCTCCTCATTTGTCCATCCATGAGTCACTCAACAAATGCCTATTAGGTGGTTATTATGTAACAGGAGCTATACCCAGTACTGAAGAAATAATAATGGAAAAGGAATAGTTCTTTCCTTCAGGAAACTTCTAAGCTAGCAGGTAATGCAAGCAATCTAACGTTATTTGAAGGATGCTTTTTAGATCCTCAAATGATTTGCATATCTTTACTCTAAGAAATAGGAAAACTTCCTTTAAAATCTTGAAAAAGCCACTTCAACTTAAAAATAAGCAACTAAAGATTTCTTTACAAATATTGAGACTGGTGGCTTGCTGCCAATAGAAATGTTATTTACCAAAACAGATCTTTTATTTAGAAGGTGAGTATGATGTCTGCTTTAGATAAGTGGGTTCCTAGACCTGAATAATAAACAAAAATATGCAATAACTTGAATTTGGAACCTATTTTTACAAAGTATGGCAAATAATACATTTACTGAAATAGCTAATGGCCAGTGGCATGGTAGCACAGCTTTTCACAGATACCAGCTGGCAAACTGTAAAATGATTTGCAGTGAGTTATCAAGCATTGCTCTTTTGTAAATAAGAGTCTTGATTTCTTTTGCAGTTATATGTAAAAGAAAGGCATCTATCACTCAATATAAACTCTATTCCAGGAAGTATAGTTTTACAAAGTCCCGGTGAATCAGTAAGGTTCAGTGTACTGGAGTCAGGGTCATAAGCCCTGAATTTGAGTCCTGTTTCTCCTACTAAGTAGCTGTGAGACCTTGATGAGTTGCTTCATCTCTCTGGGCCTCAGTTTCCTCTCAGAAACGAAGGTGTTAGGATAAGTGATCTCTTCTAGCATTGTTGTCCATCTAGTTTCCTTCTAGGTCAGTATGTACCACAGAGGAACAATATATTGTGAGTCTGTGAACTTGGATTATGAATAATTGCACCTCCAGAATATGTAAAATATCACATTGTTCAAGCTTATGTTTAATGATGCACTGACCCTACCATGGGACCACAAAAAAAGGTTTATTTTGTCCCCTCTCTATTCTGTTTGACCACCCCTGGACTTCTGCATCCAGGGGCAATGCAAGGACTTAAGGCAGCTATATGTTCACAGCAAAAAGCTTTTTATTATGCTTTGGCTTGAGTCTGGACAAACTGTATCTTGGCTTGTGGCCCTAAGCAAAACAACATATGAGAAACTTTGGAGGTGTCTCAACGCACTCCCTCATGCCTAAAACTTGCTCTCTACCCTCAAGGGGCAATGTCTACTAAATTTATTGACTCCTGCCCTCATCTCATTTCTGTTTCACAACCTCCTTCACTGTAAAGTGTACACTTAATGAGTTTTATATTTTCAGCTTTTAGACGTAAACGTTCTTTAGTGGAGTCGTCAGTGGTCTTGGCCTCTGCAGCACATGTACACACTCATGTACCCTCCCATGATTCCTGATCATATATGTTGTTTCTAATTGTCACTCATATTTTCCAAGTGTGGTTACCATGTGAATGGAAGTCACTATTGCTGCAACCACATCTTGGGGATCCATTTCTACTAATGCTAGAGTAATCAGACCAACCCTTCTACTGATAATATCTGTAAACTCTGGCAAAAATATAAAAATCATCTACTTAAAGACAATGGGGAGCAATCAAAACCAGGCAGAAACTGGAGGGAGATGAACGTTTGGAATAAGGAAAGAACATTGAGTGAGTTTTCCAGTTTTTGTGGCTATTTTTCTCAGGGCTGTTCCCAGTCAGCAGCAAGCTGGCTGGCTAGAATGTAGGTAAAAACCCACAGTCTTACGGGCTTGAAGACCAGAGGAGAGAGCTCTGGGGAACCATAGCACTGGAAAGTAAAGAAAAAATTCAACAAAGGGGAAAATCAGAGTTTTGTGTGTGTGTGTGTGTGTGTGTGTGTCTATGCACACTGCCTAAACCTGTCCTTGATAACTAAACAATGTACCCATGGAGCCAATGCCAGACATCCCAGCTCAAGCTAAAAGTACTGAGCAGAAATTTCAGCTGCTTCACATACATCTCCCAACTCCCCATGCCCCATCCCAATTCCCACACTACTGTTACCACACACACACCACAGGGGAACAGAATTTGGAGTTTGACTTCAGCTAAGTTTGCTGCCGTCTTTCAAAATCAATGTTCTGGAGGAATATAACAGAATCCAGAGTTTATACAATGTATCATTCATAATATTCAGATGCAGTCTTAAATTAATATGCATAGGAGGAACTAGGAAATGTGACTCATGCTCAAGAGAACAAGCAATCAATAGAGACTAATACTGAGATAATCCAGCTAATGGAATGCCAGGATTTAAAAGTAGCTATTATAATTACGCTCAAGGATATAAAGGAAAGTGTATTCACAAAGAGTTAGGGAATAGAACATCAATCAGCAATGGAAACAAAAATAGCCAAGATAATCTGAAAAATAAAATATTCAAAGTGAAAAATATACTGGATGAGTTTATAACCTGAACTGGATTTAAAGAGTTAGGTACTATCTACTATCTACTATTAAAAAGGTACTATCTAATCTCAAGAACACACAGAAAAATATTTTTAAAAATTAAAACACAGTGTGTAGGACAATGTCAAAAGTCTTTCATATGTGAAAGAAACACATTTGCATGTTTAAGAAGCTCATGAATCCTAAGTAAGATAAATATAAAGAAAACTACACCTAAAATTATTACATACAGTAATTCCTCACTTAACGTCTTCATAAATTCTTGGAAACTGAGACTTTAAGTGAAAGCCCTACAGCAAGTCCTCGAAGAAGATCATTTTGTTCAACTTTGTTTTGTTGATGAGAAAAAAAATGGTTTCTTTATACATTGTCTCATTAAAGTCACAATTTCTAAGAACATATTGACAACATTAAGTGAGAACTTACTGTACATAATGGTCAAATTGCTGAAGACCAAGGAGAAAGAGGAAATCTTGAAAGCAGCCAGAGAAGAATTACACATTATATAGATGTCAACAACAATATGAATTATAACTTATTTCCCATTAAAACTAAAATTTAAATCCAGGATTCAGTGAAACTCTTTAAAGTACTGCAAGAAAAAAAAGCCTGTTAATCAGTGAAAATATTCTTCAAGAATAAAGGTGTAATAATGACATTTTTAAATCAACAAAAACTAAAGAATGTGTTGCCAGCACATCTGTACTACTAGAAATGCTGAAAGAAGTTATTCAGGCTATACTGAAATACCAGATTAAAAATCAGATCTTCAAAAAAGATTGAAAATGACCAGGAATGACAAATATGTGTATTAGCATAACATGCTTTCTTTGTTCTTAATTTCTCTAAAATACATACGATTTTTATGACTACTTTAAGAAATTGAGACATACCCAGTTACTTGGGAAGCTGAGGCAGGAGATGGTTTGAGCCTGGGAGGTAGAAGGTGCAGTGAGCTGAGATTGTGTCATTGCATGCCAGCTTGAGTGAGAGAGTCAGAACCTGTCTCAAAATAAGTAAATAAATAATAAATAAATACTGAGACATAAGTCACACACCATAACATTTACCATTTTGAAATATACATTTCAATGGTTTGTAGTATATTTATGAGGTTGTGCAATGGTGAACAAAATTAATTTTAGGGTATTTCACCATTTCCCATTATTACCTCATCATAGCCCCAAGCAACCACTAGTCTAGGTTTTATCTCTGTGGGCTTGCCTATTTTGGACATTTTATATAAATGTAGATGTAAAATATGTGCCTTCTGTGTCCCTTTTTAATTGATACATAATAGTTGTACATATTTATGGGGTAATTTTTTTATGATACATGCATGCTACCTGTAATGATCAAATCAAGGTAGTCTCGATATTCTTCACTTCAGATATTTAGCGTAATGTGTTTAAGGTCATTTATTTTGTAGCATGTGTCAGTACATCATTCATTTTTATTATTTAATGATATTTTATTGTGTGGATACACTTTTTGTTTATTCATTGGTGGACATTTAGGTTGTTTCTATATTTTGACTATTATGAATAATACTGCTAGGTACTTTCATGGAAAAGTTTTTGTGTGGATGTATGTTATCAGTTCTCTTGAATATATGCCTAGGAGTAGAATTGCTGGGTCATATGATAACTCTATATTTAACTTGTTAAGACATTGCAAAGTGTTTGCAAAAGTGATTGCACCATTTTACATTCCCACCAGCAATGTATAAGTGCTCCAATTTGTATACATCTTTGTCAATACTTATTATTATCTACCTTCTTTGTTCTAACTATCCTAGAATATGACATAGTACGTCACTGTGGGTTTGATTTACTTTTTTCCTGATGGGTAATGAGATTCAGTGTCTTTTCATGTGTTTATTGAACATTTGTAGATCTTCTGGGAGAAATACCTATTCATATCCTTTACTTAGTCTTTAATTGAGTTATTTACCTTTTATTGTTGAGTTGTAAGAGATTTTTATGTAGTCTGGATACTGGATTCTTATCAGATATATGATTTTCAATTTTGTCTCTCATTCTGTGGACAGCCTTTCAATTTAAAAATATCCTTCAAAACACAGACATTTTAAATTTTAATTAAGTTCAATTTCTATATATTTTTCTGTTGTTGTTTGCATTTTTGTATCACATTGAAGGAAATATTGCCTAATCTAATTGTTGCAAAGATTTACATCAAAATTTATTCCAAGAGTTTCATAGTTTTATTTCTTACATTTATGTCTTTGATCCATTCTGACTTAATTTTTGTATGTGATTTGAAGAGTCCAACTTTATTCTTTTGCATGTGGAATTTAGTTGTAATGGTATCATTTGTTGAAAAGACTTCTCTTATTGAATTGTCATGGCACCTTTGCTGAAACTCAGTGGATCATAAATGTATGGATCTATTTCTGGCCTATCAATTCTATTCCATTAATTCATATGCCCTTTTTTTTTTCCTGCAACACCATACAATCTTGATTACTGTAGCATTGTAGTAGGCTTTGAACTCAAAAAGTGTCAGTTCTCCAATTTTGTTCTTTTTTTTCCCAGACTTTTTTGGTGCTTTGGGGTCTTTTCAATTTTCATATGAATTTTAGAGCCAGCTTGTCAATTTCTCCAAAAAGGCAGCTGGGATTTTGGTTGGGATTGTGTTGACTCTGTAGACCATTTTGAGGAATATCACCATTTCAGCAATATTAAGCCTTCCAATTTATGAACACAAAATGACTTTTCATTTATTTAGATTTTCTTTAATTTCTTTCAACAATATGTTACAGGTTTCAGTGTATAAGTCTTGCATGTGTTTTGTTAAACTTATTCCTAACTTTTTTACACAATTGCAAGTGGAATTGTTATCTTAATTTTATTTTTGGATTGTTCATTGTAAGTATGTAGAAATATAACTTTTTAAAAATATAACTCTTGTATCTTGCAACCTTGCAGAACTTATTTCCTAGCTCTAATGGTTTGTGTGGTGTGTGTGTGTGTGTGTATGTGTGTGTGTGCGTGTGTGTGTGTAGGTATTCCTTAGGATTTTCTAAATACAACATCATGTTATCTCCCAATAGAGAGTTTTACTACTACTTTTCCAATATGGATGCCTTTTATTTAATTTTCTTTCCTAATGGTACTGGCCAGAACCTCTAGTACACTCTTGAATAGAAGTGGCAAGAATGGACATACTTGTCTTATTTCTGAGCTTAGGGAGGAAGCTTTTAATTATTACTATGAAGTACGATGTTAGCTGTCGATTTTTTCATAAATACTCTTTATCAGGAGGAATTTTCTATTATAGTTTGTTGAGTGTTTTTAGCATGAAAGGGTGTTGTGCTGTGTAAAATGTCTTTTCTTTGTCCATTGAGATGATCAGGTGATTTTTATCTTTTATTTAATTTATTCCAAGAATTACATTTATTGACTTTCATAAGTGAAACCAACCTTGCATTCCTGGTGTAACTTCCGCTTGATTATAGTGTATTATTATTTTTAAGTGTCTGGATTTAGTTTGCTAGCATTTTGTTAATACTTTTGGTGTCTATTTTTATTAGAGATGTTGGTCTGTAGTTTTCTTTTTTTGTGATGACTTTATGCGGTTTTGGTATCAGGGTAATACAGACCTATAGTGAGTTTGTGAAATATCAGGGTTAAACAATGAAAAAGATATGACCAGTAGCACACATGAGCTTTATGTATGTGATGCTTTAATAGGCTTGTATGCAAGGGAAGTGTCTCATGGCATGCATTTCACAGGCTACACTGTGAGGACCACTACCCAGAACAGGAGGAGGTCCAGGAAACTTCTAAAGGAGAAGATAATCAGAGAGGGGACTTGACTGTATAGGTAATGTTGCTCAGCAGCATGGCTAGAGAGCCATGAAGGCAGTGGTGGCTTTGCATCTTTTATAGCTACAAGATTTATTTTTGCCTATGGTTAGCAGATGTTGAGTGCAGTTTCATGGGGTATGCAAAACAGGCAGGCTCAATGTAACAAAAATCTGCTTACTTGGCTCTATTTAATGCATAAAAATACTGAGTTTGGTTCTGGTGGGTTTTCTGCTAACAGATCTCAGCCTGCTATGAAGGAGGAACCAACCTAGGGCCAACATACAGGGGTTGTCTTTGGCTCATTTATATGACACCAGCTTGTAGAGTGAGTTGGGAAGCATTTCCTCTTTTCCTCTTTTTAGAAGGACTTCGTGAAGGATTGGTGTTAACTTTTCTTAAAATAGTAGAATTCAATAATGAAGCCATCCAGTCTGACTCTTTTTTTGTTTGAAATATTTTTGATTTTTACATCAGTCTTTACTTGTTATAAGTCTACTCACACATTCTATTTTTTCCTGAGTCAGTCCTGGTAGTTTCTTTCTTCTATGAATTCATCTGTTTTAAGTAGGTTGTCTTATTTATTGGCATGCAATTTTCCATAGTATTAACTAACAATCCTTTCTATTTCTGTAAGGTCATTAGTAAGATCATTAGTGATGTCCTCTCTTTCATTTTTTAGTTTAGTAATTTGTGAGTTATCTCTTTTTTGTCAATTTAGCTAGATATTTATCAATTTTGTTGATCTTTTCAAATAATCAACTTTCAGTTTTGTTGACTTCCATTATTGTTTTTCTATAATCTATTTAATCTTCTTCTATTCTAATGTATTATTTCCTTCCTTCTGCTTTCATTGAGTTTTTTCATTGACTATTTTGCTCTATTTCTAGTTTTTAAGATAGAGGTTTAGTTATTGAATTGAGATCTTTCTTATGTTTTTAAATGTATGTATTTATAGCTATAAATTTCCCTTCAAGTACTTCTTTTGCTGCATCCTGTAAGTTTGGATATATTGCTTTCATTTTCATTTATCTCAATATATTTTTTTGCTGTCCATTTTTATTTGTAACTTGATCTATTGGTTATTTAAGAGTGTGTGGTTTAATTTCTACTTATTTTTGGATTTCTCAAATTTCTTTTTGTTACTGATTTCTAATTTTGTTCCATTATGGTTAAAGACTATACTTATCTGATTTTAATCCTTTTCAATTTATTAAGACATGTTTTATGGCCAAACATATGATTCGTCCTAGAGAATGATTCATGTGCACTTGAGAAGAATATGTATTCTGTTGTTGATGAGTGAAGTGTTCTGTAGATGTCTGTAAGGTTTACTTGGTTTGTAATGTTGTTCAAGCCTTTTATTTCTTGTTGTTCTTTTGCTAATAGTTCTACTCGTATTGAAAGTGGAGTAGTGAAGTCTCTAACTATTACAGTTGAATTATCTATTTCTCCTTTAAATTCTATCAGCGTTTGCTTTATGTACTTTTGGGGCTCTGTTCTTAGGTATATATATGTTTATAACTGATGAGTTGACTGTGTTATCATAATGAAATGTCCTTCTTTGCCTCTAGACAAATTAAATTAAATTGACAACAATAAATTAAATTTATTAAATGGATACTTATTATTTTAAATTGGTAATATAAATTACACCTTCAACTATATAATCGACTATAAAGTTGATTAAATATTAATTAAATTGACAACTATCACATAAAGAATAAGACTGTAAGTTTTTCATACTTTATGGAAAGTGATACAATATTAATTCTAAGTAGAATAAAAAGTTAAAGTATATTAACAATAATACTTAGAGAAACCACCATGAAATACAAAGAAATATAGCTAAAAAGATAACTGATAAATAAAAATGACAGTCTAAAAAATTCAATTATATGACAAAAAGCACAAAGGGAGGAACAGAGAAGCAAAAAATAGATGAGATAAACAGAAAACAAGTAGTGAAAATGGAAATCCTAATCATCCTAGTAGTTGCATTAATTATAAGTGAATTAAACACTTAAAAAGCAAAAATTTTCAGAATATATAAAATTCAAAACACAACAAAACCAGTCCTTACTGATTTCTATATATTAATGGTTTATAATATATATAAGACCTATATATTAGTGGTTTATAATGGAGACACTTCTTTGTATGAACTTATTACAAAGGAGATGCTTATCTATTACAGTGTGAATAACTCACAAAAAGGAGATTATGATTCTAGTGGTAAAATAAGTGTATTATCTGTGTATCACTCTGTTGTATTACTGTTACATTGCTATATACATTATATATACATATTACTGTATATGGCTATACTCACATACAACTGCGAATACTATACTTTATGGATGATTTAAGTTTATTCAAAGATAATTTTGGTTTTAATGCATTTTTATCTCGTATGAAAACTGCATCTGTCATGAATTGTTGCTCAGTTGTATTTAGCTCACCTCTCTGTATGAATCTCAGCCAGTGTTGGAAATGTTACATCCAAACTTGAAGGATTTCAATTATATCTCAATCAGGCATTTCCTTGAATACTTTCATCCTAAGGTGATCCAATTTTTAAGCTAAGGGGAATTCTTTTCCCCAGGCAATGATATGCCTGGACATAAAGTTTCTCTTCTATAGATATTTTCTTCTCCATTTTTACAAATGTTTATTCAAATAAAGACCATTACTTCAATGGGCCTAAATTTTCTGTGTGTTCTATTTAGTTTTATATATTCTTCTCTCTAATCCATCAAACAAAACTTCCTTAAACACAATATTGATTATCTCACGGCTTTTCTTAAAACCTTAATTCTGCCCTCAAATATGGCTTGCTTAGTAAAGTTAGGTTCTTTCTTATCTCAATAACTTAAAATTTTCATTCCTATCCATGTCTTATTTATCTTCTAAATAAACATTTTATTTTAGAATAGTTTTAGATTTACTAAAACATGGTGAAGATAGCACAGTTTTTATATATGCCACACCCAACTTCTCCTGTTATTAACATCTCACATTTGTCACAATCAATGAGCGAATATTTTACATTTTTATTAACTAAAGTCCATAGTTTATTCAGATTTCCTTTATTTTTACTTAGTGTCCTTTTCCTGTTTCAGAATCCCATATAGAAGACTGTATTAAATTTATTCATCACCTATTTTTAGATGACTCCTTTTGGCTGTGACAGTTTCATAGACTTTCCTTGTTTTTGGCGATTTAATAGTTTTGAAAGCACTGGTCAGATATTTTGGAGAATGCTCCTGAGCTGGAATTTTCCTGATGTTTCTCTCAGGATTAGACTGGGATATGGGTTTTTGAGAGAAAGACCACAGAGGGAAAGTCCCATTTTCATCACATCATATCAAGTGTGCATACTATTACCATGACTTATTGCTACTGATGTTGACCTTGGTCATCTGGCTCTTGATCATCTTGGTCACTCTTGGTCATCCTGTACTCTTTGAAAGGAATTCATTATACACAGCCCAGTCTTAAGGAGGGGGGGTTACATTTCACCTCCTTGAGGGTGGAGTATCTACATAAATTATTCAAAATAATTCTGTGAGATTTGTCTATCCTCTTTGTTTATTCAGTCATTTATATTTAAATATACTCATGGATATATTTATTTTACACTTTATATTATAATGTAATTCTACTGTGATTATTTTATCGCTCAAATTGCTCTAGATTTTGCTATTGGGAACTCTTTTTGTTGGCTCCCGTGTGCCTTTGATATACTCAAATCACTGTGTGTGGGTGTGTGTGGTTTTTTCTGTACTTCCTTATTTTCCAGAACAACAAGATGCTCAAGGCTCATTTTGTAAATTTCCTGCCTTAGTCGTAGAAATAGCCATTTCTGAAAGGAGTTCCAGTCCTTTTTTCCTGGAGAATGATATTAGAAACCAAGATTTGGGTGCTAGGTTGCTTGCTTAACTTAAAAGATTTTCTCCTTTTTATTCCATCTAATCAAATTCTTTCCCTTCAAATATTTTTTTAAATGGTATCTATACCTTTAAGCTTATCATTCCCCTACTATAAGCTTAGAGTCTCTTAAATGGTCTCCCTCTTCAACCTATTTTCTACTTGGCAACTATAGAGATTTTTATAAAATACAAATCTCATTATGCCATTTACCCTGGTTTAAAAACCTTCATAAGCTCAGTATTGTCCTCAGGAGAAAGTTTAAACTTAATATTGCTCGAAATGTTTTTGGGATCTGGTTTCTGGTTTCTATTTTCCTCTCCAACTTCACCTCTTAAAAACTCTCAACCTTGGTTTACACTGCATCCTTACTAAAATTATTTTCATTTCTTATGAGCCTTTGCATAGTTTTTTTTTTCGTGGAACACTGCCCTTACTCCCTTTTTACACACACACACACACAAACATACATACTCTTACTTCACTTTGTAGATTTCTACTGGATTTTCAAATTTTTCCTTAAATGAGCACCTTCTGGGGATTTTTCTCTAGAATGCCTCCAGGCTGGGCTTGCTTCCTGTCTCCACAGGACTCTGTACAATTGCAGCACTCATTGCAATGGGTAGTAATTACCATTTTACTATCTCTTCCCTCTGGACGGAGTTTGTGATGGCAGAGACCTTGTAACTTTGTTTCATCATTGTATGATTAACATTTAGCACAATATCTGTCTCTGTCTCTTGATATGCACTAAAGAAGTATTTATTTAGTGAATCAATAAATGATCCATGGGATATTCCCCACCATGCTAGCTTCAGGATGTAGTGGTCACTGACATAATTTTAAAGAAATATGATTTTCCAAGTGTTAAATATGTATCAATTTTTATAGGAAATCATGCTTCAGTATGAGACATCTCCTCCGCAATGGAAAGATGAGAACAGTTACTGAAGATCATCTGTGGTTACTCATAATTAGGCAGAGTTCCTGGCTGTCTTTGTTCTTTATTGCCACCATGGAAACAAAAGGCAGATGAAAGCTTCTCGACTGCTTGGGATCAGTTCTTATCTAGCGTGTGGGCATAGATATGTGCTTGGTTAAACAGACTCGAAGCCAGCCATGGAGAAATGTACAGGAATTCTAAAGCTGCAAAGGAATTTATACCCGCACCTCATAGCTCAGAATAGAACATGGCCTCCAAGGTATCTTCAAATTCCAAAACTTCTCCACTTTCATCATGTATGAGAGTTATACACTCATGAAGAATCTAACACAAGAACAAGTAGATAAGGTTTGACTTTGCCTACTCATACCCTTTTTTTACTCAGAGAAAACGTTGGTATCTTTTAAATATCTTCCCTAGGAAAACTGGGACAGTCATTTTGGTCTCATGAAATATGGCTTGTATGTGAGGTTTCCAGAGCTGCTAGAATGGAAATGATCTCTGCTCCTTCTGAACATATGCACAGCAGAGCTCCTCCTCTAAATCTGGTAGTATATTGTATACATTCCCTCCAATCCTCTTGACTTAGCTCACATATCCCGGGGATGGAGAAATGGAGAGAATATTAATAGCCCTCTTTTAGCAGATAGCTTTTCTAGGTAAGAGGCTAAACTTGCTACAACTTTCCCAGGTTGTTCTTATGAAGGAAGAACTTGCTTGTGTATTAGGTTTGAAAACAATCTTTACCTTGGTACTAAATAGAGTTAATGACATGTTGTCTTAAAGGGATGACCCTATTTGACCAAGTGAGAAAACTGGGACAGCCAAATGGTCTGAAGTATTTGGCTTCTCTAGTCTCCTGGTAGTCACATTGACTGTGTATGTGTGATGTCCCTCTCAGCCACAATAATTAGGATGACTAAATGTTTAATTGTTTTTCCTACTCTTTGCCCTTGATCGCCTAGCAAAACTTTTGTTGGATACCCCATATTATTGAATGTTCAACCACTAGAGCAGTGAGCCATTTGGTGCAGGTATTAATTTTTTAATGGCCTCTGATTTTATCAGATAAAGTACCAGATGACTAATTGAATTTGAATTTCAGATAACAACTCTTTTAACCTATGTATACAATAAGTATGCAGGTATTTGGGACATACTTATACTAAAAATCTATTTGTTATTTATCCAAAATTCAAATTTAATCAAGCATCCTGTATTTTCATGTGGTAAATTTGACAACCTTAATGACCTGACTACTTTTTCAGGTATAAATATCTTTAAAAGTTTAAATTTCAATCAAATAAAGAGTATAAGGCCATTTTAGAGAGAGAAAATGGGTTCACTTTATTTTTATTTATTTTATTATTATTATTATTTTAGACGGAGTCTCGCTTTGTCACCCAGGCTGCTTGTTCATGATCCCAAAATTTGTAAGTCATTTAAGAAAAGAATAACTGAAACCATATATCCTTTGACTAATAAATCCTAAAGATCTAATAAGCAGAGTGCCTTATACTTAAAAATACTGTATTGTATACTTAAAAATTTGCTAAGAAGGCAGATCTTATGTTAGTGTTTTTATCACAAGTAAAATAATAAGAATAAATAAAAAGGGTGGAGGAAACGCAGAGGTAATGAATGGGTAAGAGCATAGATTGGGTGATAGTATCACAGGTGTACATTTAGCTCCAAATTCATCAAGTTGTGTACATTAAATATTTAGTTTTTTGTATGCCAATCCTACTTCTATCAAGTAGCTTAAAAAATAAAAGAATAAACTCACTAGAACACTGTTTTTTAAAATAATTCTTTTCTGTACAAATTCTTGACATGTTTAACGTGTGCAAAAAAAAAAATCTGAGCTTTTCTCTCATTCCCATTTGTCTAACAAGATTTGGAAAGTCACCTAACCAAAATAAATGTAAATGTTTTTTCCACATAAAGTTTGACTTTTTTTCCATTACATTGTGACATCAAAGCCTCAACCATCTTCTCTTTTCTTTTAAAAGGCTTTTAGTTGTAATTTTGCTCATTTAGCAGTGTGCCCAGTTAGCACCTTTGCTACACTTTTATCCACAGATAGATTATTTTATCTGCTGCCGTGACACATCTCTCTAGAGATACTGGAAATATTTAACACATATTTACAAAATAATTCTTATTGTGATTAAGCTAGCTTTAGTCATTCTTTTAACTGTTTAGGAAGTTGAGTTTGTAAAGTTTATGAATTCTTATGCAAGTCCTGTGAACCCTGTTCTATTGTAGTTGCTGCTGCTTATAGTCTATCTTTTTATTTTTTTTTTGAGATGGAGTCTCCCCTTGTCGCCCAGGCTGGAGTGCAGTGGCACAATCTCGGCTCACTGCAACCTCTGCCTTGTGGGTTCAAGCTATTCTCCTGCCTCAGCCTCCTGAGTAGCTGAAACTACAGGCATGCACCACCATGCCCCGCTAATTTTTGTATTTTTAGTAGAGATGGAGTTTTACCATGTTGGCCAGGCTGCTCTTGAACTCCTGACCTCAGGTGATCCACCCACCCTGACCTCCCAAAGTGCTGGGATTACAGGCATGAGCCACCATGCCTGGCCTCTATACTTTTTTTTTTTTTTTTAAATAAAGAGAGGTAAGTTAACACAAATTTTTTTTTTTTTTTTTTTTTTTTTTTTCCTGGAACTATCCCAAGATCTTCCCAGAACTTTCCAGAACTATCAAGGCAAGTTTCTGATACACTTTAAATTACTTGGCAAACCAAACCTAGATATCAAAAAATGTTTTTTGTTAGTTTGTTCATTAGCAGACACTGCCTGTGCTGCACTGTGATGAGAACCATGCAGAGAGGTGACCTGTTGAATCATGAGACTGCCTCTGTGCAATCAAGATGGAGCCATTGGCAACTGTGTCTTTTCAAGTATCACTAAATAAACGGACCTATTGGATTCTGCTGAGCTACCGTTCTAGCCTTCACATCCCCTGCAAAGGCATCCAGAACATTAAGACAGATATAAGGGGCTAGTGCTGTGGTTCACACCTGTAATCTCAACATTTTAGGAGGCTGAGGCATGAGGATTGCTTGGGCCCAGGAGTTCCAGACCAGCCTGGGCAGTTTAGGGAGACTTTATCTCTACAAAAAAATAAGAAAACTTAGTCGGGCTTGGTGGTGCACACTTGCAGTCCAAGCTACCCAGGAGGCTGAGGTGGGAGGATTACTTGAACCCAGGGGTTCAAGGCTGCAGTGAACTATGATCTTACCACTGCACTGGGTGACAGAGTGAGACCCATGTGTCAAAAAAAAAAAAAATACATACATACATAAATACATACATAAAATTTTAAAAAAGGAAAAGAAAGATGGATATAACAGAATGAGAGAGGACCAGACAAGGGAGTTATTTGGGTTAGTTTTTTTACCCTTTTTGAAAAGTTATCTCCACACTCTGTGTTCTCTCCTAGATCTTTCTATCATATAATAATGTACAATAGAATATATACAAAGAATGTGTGTGTGTGTGTAACAAAGGACTTAATTTTGTTAGGTTGAGACAGGCATCCACCCTCAAAGACATGAGGGTTAGAGCCAGCAGGCAGGAACTCAGATACAGGTTCTCTGTAACTTCATTGTGTGTGTCTTGAGAGAGAGAGAGAGAGTGTGTGTGTGTGTGTGTGTGTGTGTGTGTATGTGTGTTCTTGCCTTCTATCACCCCCTTTCCCTTCTGCCCCCTTTATTTTTTGTAGAAAAGTTATTCAGGAAAAATCCAACTTTGACCCCAAGAAAAATGACATGTATTTCCATTCTACCTTTCTGAAGGATTGTTAGGAAAATATCCTTCACAGCCAAGAGTTGTAGTAATTCCAAAGCTCAAGACTCTCCACTAAGCTGGAGCACTAGGTAGCTTGAGATCCCAATGTTGGCTAAGGGTCTCGGAGCCTACCTGGGCACATCAGCCCCAGCCGGGCCTTGCCACTTCACAGACCATCTCCATTCTCATTCAAAAAGCCCTGGGAAACTTTACTGAAGCACAATCTTTATATCCCCAGTTTTCATAACTAGATTAAGGAGTGTGCAAAGCAGTGATAGATAAGAAATATACAAAGCTAAAAAAACAGCAAAGCTGAATGCAAGAATTCCTTCTAAAGAGTGGCCGGTCCATGTTTCTCCAGGCTTCTGTCTGTAGGATGTGTCCCTCCCATTGCCAGGTCAGCCCAGGAAGCAGCAGAGTCAGACACCTGGCCATAGACCTGGCTGAAGGGTGGCTAGAGGGGCGTCCTGCAGTCCGCCAGCACAGAGCGTAGTATGGGAGTACAGCAAGGCTACCGTGACTAAGAACACTTATTCCATGATGGTTTCATCACTTAACAGTTATGTATTAGACTGACTGCAACCATCATAAACTCACAAAAGCTTTTCTGTTGACTTAATATTTATAATGTGCATTCTCTTCCTTATCCTTTTTTATTCCCCACACATATTACCTTGTATATTTACTCAGGATTCTCTATTTAAAAGAAATCCAAATAGTGGATATAATCATTGCAGAACCTCTGATTTGTGTTCCATTTTCTCCATAAGATCAGAAACTTTTTCTGAGGCCTTCATATGCAGGCACAGCCTGACAGATGCAAAATTGAGAAGTGGGTGAAATTTGACTTTAATGAGTGCACTTGTTTCCTCTGATGCCTTTTCTAGCCTCAGAGTCACTCTGGTGGTACTTGTCTTCTTGGTTGCCATTGATTCTCTGAGCACTGTTCCTTATAACAAACATAGATAATCTCAGAGTCTGATAAGTGGGTGCTTTATTATAGAAGAGACTCAGTGGATTTCCTCTCCTAGCAGAGGTGACTTTTAACCCTTACTTCAACTGTGAAATGAAAGACTCTATATCTTATTAAATGAGTATAAATTAAAGACAAATGTAAGATGTGTTTGTTGTTTTAATTTTATCTTTAATTGACAAATCATAATTGCATATATTTTGGAGTACAAGGTGATGTTTTGATATGTGCATCCGTTGTAGAATGATCAAATCAGGCCAGTTAACATATCCATTACCTCACATATTTATCATTTCCTTTTCACCATTTTGAAATATACAATACATGATTATTAACTATAGTCACTATATTGTACAATAGATCACCAGAACCTCTTCCTCCTGTCTAACTGAAACGGTGTATCCTTTGACCAATGTCTCCTCTTTATCCGTTCACTGATCTTGCTTCAGCCTCTGGTAACTGCTATTCTACTGTCTATTGTTACGAATTCAACTACTTGAGATTCCACATATGACTGACATCATGTGGCATTTGTTTCCCTGTGTCTGGCCTAGTTCACTTTGCATAATGTTCTCTAGATTCATCCATGTTGTTGAACATGACAATTTTTCTTTCTTTTGAAAGACTAGATAGTATTCCATTTTGTAGGATGGCATAAAAGTCTTCCCAATACCTCTTAAAATATAGCACGTGGTATATACTACTGCATTCACTAGCCTCCCAGGGATCAGTGCTTAGTAGCAAGGTGGGTCCAGGAAGGACCACGCCACCTGAGTCATGTGTGTGGTTTTCCCAGGTGTTCTTAAATGCAGTCATTTGTCCACGTTGTCATCATGGTCTGAATTGTCTTAGTGTCTCTTTCTATTCTGTAGCTTCTATCACAGCAAATGACCGACCTATTAACTATTTGAATATGGCATTGGGGGATTTATGTTTCTAAAATGAATCTTATTTATTCTCTAATTGAATCCCCTTAATCTCTCTCTCTCTCTCTCTCTCTGGGGAGACAAGGAGTGGTAGGTGCACAACTTGAAGGAATTACATATTAACGCCTTGGCTGAGGTCACTTTGTCCAGACCTTGGTTGATTCAGAGACTTGACTTTAGAAATCCCACATTTGCTGGGATGTCAGCCTCTTCAAGTTTGAGTCAGCCTCACTGTCAATAATTCTGATTTGGTGCTCAGAAATTCCCATGTTAACTGTTGACTTTTATTGTGTTTCTAAAACTGCTTCCATTCTGAGAATGATTTGAAAATAATTTTATGTTATTTTATTTTGATCGTATTACCGTGGCATTCCCTCCGACCACGTCTCTAACGTTTGCAATTTGGCTGAGAAATGTGGTTTCAAGACAGAGAAGACATTTCAGGAGTTCTGTGTGCCCACATGGGAATGGGAATCGCAGTTATTTTTTAAAATCCATTTCATTATTTTTCATATTTAGGACTCAGACACTTTTTGGAACTTTTCAAGGTGATTATTTTTCTTCCAGGAACTACACCTTCAAGTCTCAGCTAAAGAAGCAATTACTTTTTAAAGATACCTCGTTTTGCATTCAGCAGCTCTCAGATCAGAAATAGGTCCTGTGACTCCCTCTGGAGGGAGGTGTTTATTAAAAAGATAAAAAGTTTTCATTTGAAAAGTTGGCAATTGCGTCTCATGAATTTGGTGGAATTAAAATTGATCGTGGGGCCCCAGTCCCCATAGAAGATTCCTCAGTGCTCCAAATGTTCCCCATTAGGCTGCTACTTGATCATCTAAGACAAAATCTTCCCTGCAGAGGATCCATTGTCAGTAGTTTCTCCTTTGTACTCAAAGCTCCACTGTTTAATTACAAGCTCTTCTAGGCTCTGCCACTGGTGATTGCCACCCTGTTTCTCTCCTCTGATAGCCCCCGAGGCTCTAGCAGCATAGCACATTATCCTCATTTTCTAAGTTGTTATTTATTTTCCTGAAAGAATAATGGAAGCAGCTGTAGAAATGTGGAGGCATTTGAACCTGACCTTCTGAACTCCAAAAAAACCCCATCGTAAAGGCTATGTTGATTGGGTTCGTCAGAATAAATTGAGCACTGACTAAAAAACGTGATGGATATGTGCAGGAGTTGAGGCAACTCTTTGGCTCGATGTCAGAGATGCGGACTTTTCCAAACTGAAAGCTTTTGTGCGCCATACTTCAACCCCTACTGCTCAGCGAAGTCAGTTTTTCAATTGCAGTCCATTTTGTGAGTGCAAGTCAGTTTCTCAAGATGAAAAGGGCTGCACACCGTGTGTGTGTATGTATATGTGTATGTGTACTTATGCAATCTAACATTTCTAGGACCTTTTCCTAGAAATGTCCGCTAAATTAAAAAGCAATTGAATATTGAGAGGCATGTTTGAATCATTGCAGACTCTTTGGGGGAATATCCTGAATTTTGATTGTTAGTCTTGTTCACAGTTTTGCACAACACACCTTACAACAGTCAGATAGGAAACTTACTCAAATGTCTCTAACCTTAAGAGATGAATCTAAGCCACTGCTACTTTTTCTTGAAGGTGGTAATAGAGGCCCCCCAAACTGTTCCAGAACTCAGAAATCTTTCCCCCTCTCCAACTTTTACTAATTAGGTTACAGTTTGACTTTTAAAAGCTGTCCTTTTAAAATGTTGCCTTTCAGATCACATCCACGAAGACCATGTCTATTAGTCATTTACTCTACAATAGCAAATATTTCTTAGGAGCCTTTTCATGGCTGTGACACCAAAGTTAAAGACAAGGTCATTGCAGATGCAGAGTGCTTTTTCAGAGCTGCAGGATTCATAAATCAAAAAGTAACAATTCAAACCTAGGACTTCCATGTTTAAGTCTGGTGCTCTGTCTGAGGCATTGCCACCACGCCCTCACTGAGAAATACTTAAAATACATATTTACTGCACCTCTAATACCAGGGAATAGAGGTTTTGCTTACTTGCATCAGAGGATGGACATCTTGGAACAGAAGTATGCCTGAGGTTTGGAAATGTGTGTGAGAGTGTGTCTGTTTATGGTGGGGTCGGGGTGTTCTTTGTTAAGAAACAAGTGACAGCACTTTCAGGTGTGAATGTATGTCTGTGTGTGGTGGGGTGGTGTTCTTAAGAGGCAACAGGGGATTGTTAGGGAAAGAATGAGAGACAGAGAGGCAGATAAAAGGTAACAAGGACATAATTTCCCCTAGTTATCCTACCCACTCGTATTCAGGCCCCTAGCGGAAGCAATGATTAAGACTCACTGAAAATCATTCCCTAAGCCATCTCTTATATTTCGATGCCTTGGCTAAGTGATCCTCTCTGAAATCACATAAATGAAAGTGCTTTGTACAGGTTTGAGTGAGAAGACCTGGAACACTGTTGTTCACCAGATTTTTTTGGAATTCAGTTACCTGTACTGTAGTTGAACAGTATACTCACAGATCCCCAGGAAATTGCTGTCCTTGCCTTTACAAAGATCCCTCATCACCTAAACGGGGAGACAGAATGCAGACATATGATTGGATTCCAGAAATATTGCTACAAAACCCCTATAAATATGTACAAATTAATATACTGCAAATGAAGTGCAGGGTGCTGAAGGTATGTGTGTAATGGGCTCATCAGAGTCTGCAGGAAGCTAGATTGCAAAATAAATCACGTGTCAGTATCTTTCCTGCAACTGTATGGATGGCTCCATTCCCTACACACTTTTATACACAAGTGAGTTGTATGAGATTATTGGCATTTGCTTGTTTTTTTGTAAAGTGATAAGGTATCATCAATGCAAAGAAGGTAATTGGTCTTAAGATCACCATGTTAAATGATTCCTCAAGAAAGGAAACCTCTACCAGCAAACAGCGTGCATTCGCTGCTCAGCTCCTTGCATATAGAATTAAAACTTCTGGAGCCTCTCAATTACATGTAGGATAACTGCTTGATGCATAACATTATTGCTTTGGCTTACATTTAAATTTCTGGGTCAAATAAAGGATGGAGAAACAATCTTTCTGTGGGATTGGTGTTATAGGAGTATTCTGGGTTTGTAAAAACTGATTTTTTAGAGGTAAGTACAAATAGAAAAGATTTCTTTCTAGCTATTTTAAGGGGACAGACTGGGGCAGTAAAAGCTTCAGATTCATTCACATCATGCTTAGATGCACAGAGGAATCAGGTTCTTTGTCTAGACTTACAGGATCTTTTTTAGGAACCTCTACCTACTTGTGGACCAGGAAGAAATGAACTTCATTCAGTCCAATGGTGTTTAAAGCTCCATTGTATCTGATGTTTAAACAATCTTTTTAGAGTGTTCTCCATCTCTCAGATATTTGCCCATTTGTCTACACCTTTTGTTTAGCTCCTCTCCATAACTTTTTTTTAAGATAATATTTTTGCCCCTTTAGTTTTCATTCATTTCTACCTTCCCCACCACCTCTTCAAAAATGCACTTGGGTGCATGTGAACAGCAGTGGCTCATGCAACCTCAGAGTCCAGGGAAGGTCCTTGGGCTCAGTGTGTCCTTTTTCAGTGTTGACTTCCCGGGAGATGCCACTCAGCTGCCTGGTTGCTATTTCCTGGTGGCATTTGGGGTTGTTGCTGGGGTATCTCATAGCTAAGCTGCTTTCTGAAAATGGGCAGAGCTTCATGGTGCTCCTGGCTTACATGGACTCACGTCTGCCCCTACAGATGTTGTGGACACCTTGAGACTCTGTATGTGACAACTATTTATCCTTGCCTGATGAGCTGTCCTGAAGCTATTCCTGTCGAATTGTCTCATTTCCACTTAACCAGTCCCCTTTGAGAAGCTCCCAGTCAGACTCAAACATGCTTCTGGGCCTTCTGTATACTATTAGGGAAGCTTGAAAAAGCTCAACCTCATGGCTTGCTCACACCAGTCTCATGTTACTTTGATGTCGCTACATTTCAGGTTGGTGCAGGGTAGCTCTGAGATGGTCATGGAATGAGGACAGACCCTTTTTTTCCTGTGTTACCCTCACTAACTATGCTTCTGCCCAAATATTCCCCATCTTCCGGTCACTCCTTTTCCCTCACTACCTCGCACTCCTGAGGGTCCCAGTGGTTAAATACCTATTTTCCCTACATCATATCCTTTCTTTGCCATCACATAGCATGTGTCACTAACGAAGTCCACACTTTCCCACTTACCAGGTTTCCCACTTATTGGGGACAGAAGTGGTGTTTCTGCCCCGGGAGAACTCTCTGAGTTGAATTGCCCAGGCTTGGTTTTTGGTCAGCTCAAAAGTATAGATTTGAGGGATGAATATGGGGTTAAAAACAGGAAAAAACAAAGGGCTTTTGAAAACTGTACATTCTAGACAACAGCTGAGCTCCCATGGCTATTGCGTTACTGTACAATTAGGTCTTGAAAGTCAAAAGATTAATGTTAACTTTTTCTTTGTATTTCTTTTGCAATAAATTGTAATCTTCTCCTCATCCAAACCTACCCTCCCAGCCCTGGAAGATTCTTGGGACAAGGAAGATAAAAACCATCCACAGAAAGGCAAAAGAGGACAAGTCCATGACAATGAATCCTTACTGTGGCTGTGACATTGAACAAGCTCAATAAGTAGTAATCTCCCTCCCCTTTAACTGAAATTAAAATGAAATCTATCCCACAACACCACTACATCAAATCTGTGTACATGTGAGAAATGCAGAAAGGAGAATCACAGTTTCGGTGAGTTATGGTGGTGAGGTTGTACATGGTTGCATTATTTTGCTAGGGTTGCCATAACAAACTGCCAGAGCTGCGTGGCTTAAAGCAAAAGAAACTGATTCTCTCATAGTTTGTAGGAAAAACTTCGGAAATCCAGGTGTTGGCAGGGCTGTACCCTCTGCAGGCTCTAGAGACTTGTCCTTCCTTGCTTCTCCTGGCTTCTGGTGGCTACTGGCTTTCCTTGGCTCACAGCTACAAAATTTCAATCTGTGCTCAGCTTTACAGGGCCTTCTTCTCTTTTTCTCAGTCTTTCATAAACATATTAATCTTTGGATTTAGGGCCCACCCTCCTCCAGGATGATCTCACCTCAAGATCCCTACCTTAATTATATCTGAGGTCCTGAACAGACATATCCTCTGGGAGTCCCTACTCAACCCACAGCAGGGACGCATGTTCTTTTATTATTATTTTTGAGATAGCATTGTTTTGCACATTACCAACTGGTAATAAGGAGGGAAGAAAATGGCATGGCCTTCCAAAAAAAAATCTATAAAACTATTTTGCTATGATTATTCCCCTTTTTAAAAACATTTTTTTGCCCTTCACTGCTGAAAAAGTTCTATGTGCCCGGCCTTGTTTTTATGGAAATCCTTGCATCTAAAAACAAGCTGTGTAAAACTGGCATTCCAGACATCAGGCACCAAATACTTCACCCCAGGAATTCTCAGCCCAGTCTGTTCAACCACTAGACAGCCCTATAAATAGAATCACAGAAATTTTTGGCTCTGCTTCACCAGTTGGACCAGGCAGGAAAGGCTCCCTGTGGTTGTTTCACTTGGAAAAAAAACTGGATTTGAGCAGAAACCTAGTTCCAGAGAAAGAAATCACTTAGCTCTTATGCATAGGTACAAGATGTCTGCAGGGCAATATTGACTTGAGAGATTTCGTCTGAATATTTGAAGTGGGAAGATTCATCTTGAACTGAAAAATGGATTGCCATTATCTCAGGGTAAGATTCCAGCTTAGTCTTGTGTTCAGACACCTTTTACAGCATAGCTCTCCTACCTGGGAAATCAGGTTTCCCATCCAATGGCTTAGAGCGTAAAACCCTCTCTAAATGCCTAACTCCATTTCTCTTTCTTGATTTCCTCTTTTTCAAAATGAGAGTGGGTATCGCATGGTATCATTATGTTGCTTCTATGTCAAAAAGTGTTAAAGAATGTGATTTAACTTCTATTCCCCCGTCTCCTGATCCCTCTATTAAAACATGGAACAATATGCAGGAACAGGCCAGATCAGGGAACTGCACATATCTTGCATTAGAACTGAGTAGAATTTGACAAGTTGCTCAGCTTTTCTAAGCCTTAGTGTCTAATCTGTAAAATAGTGGTACCAAAGTAGACAATTCCAGCATGGTGCAGTGGCTCACACCTGTAATCCCAGCACTTTGGGTGGGCAAAATGGGTGGATCAGCTGAGATCAGGAGTTTGAGACCAGCCTGGCCAACATGGTGAAATTCCGTCTTTACTAAAAGTACAAAAATTAGCTGGGTGTGGTGATATGCGCCTGTAGTCCCAACTACTTGGGAGGTTGAGGCAGGAGAGTTGCTTGAACCCGGGAGGCAGGCTTCAAGGTTGCAGTGAGCCAAAGTGACGCCATTGCGCTCGAGCCTGGGCGACAGAGTGAGACTCTGTCTTAAAAAACTAACAAACAAATAAACAAACAATAAAGTAGATAACTCCTATAAACCTTCCCACCTCCCACCTATCATATTCCATTACAGCATGGTCTAATATGATAGCCAAGAGCCACATGTTGCTACTGAGTACTTGAAATGTGGCTAGTCTGAATGAAAATAAACTGTAAGTGTAAAGGACACACTAGGTTTTCAACACTTGTCATGAAAAAAATAATGTGCATTTCTCATTAATATTTTTATATTGATTACATGTTGAAGTGATAGTATTTAGATGTATTAGGTAAAACATTACTAACATTAACTTTACTTTTTTTGTTTTACTATTTACTATGGCTTCTAGAAAATTTAAAATTACACATGTGGCTCTTATTTTGTTTCTACTATCTAGTACCACCCTATAATAGCTATGCAATACAGTTTAGGAACTAAAGTTCAAATGTTCAGAGTTACACAGAGTGGTCATATGTCATGTGTGCATAAATTTGCGCACAACATATATGCGTTAACTGTGACTGGAATTTTAGCGATGCTATTGTAATATGGTACGGCTTACATATCTGTTTGTTAGTGTAGATATGATACATATACCACTTATATTCCCATTTTCCCACCACTCTGCCACTTCCAAATATTTCCCACTTCCTAGGGTTGAACACAAGACTAATCGTCAGCATGATGATGTCCATGCTTAAATTCTGAGTTCCCCATGGTTTGGTTGTGTGAGTCTAGGAAAGTCAAGCGACCTCTCTGACCCTCAGTTTCTTCATTTACGAAGTAGAACTGATAGTAGGTATCTTCCACATAGGATATATATGAGGTCTAGAGAAGATAATCCACTAAAGGCACCAATTCTAAGCCTGCTGGGAAATATGTTTTCAATGAAGGTGAGTTATTGTTTTCTAACTGTGGACACATCTATAGGCAGGAGAGACATTTGAAGTATACAAATAAAAGTACTGTGGATTTCTTATACCAGATAACATATACTTCTGTTTAAAGAAGAAAAGAAAAATTGCAGAAGATGGAATTTGATCCAAACAAGAGAGAATTTGGATAAATACTGTTGAGGGTTGGACACTCCAGGTAGAAGAACCAATATAAGTAATATAGAACCTCGCCTGTGGAGCAGAACATTACTAAATAGGGATTGAAAGTAAATTTTCTGAGGGGAGATAGAATTAAAATTGAAAAGGAAGCTCGAGGGTAGGATTTTCCCAAGCAAACATTCATATATCTACATATGACGTTTCATAGAAATGCAATCTTCTTTTCCATTGTACAGTGTCTCTTTACATCTATGTAGTTAGATTCTAATAGAAGTGATTCTGTATAGTAGAGATGTAAGTTGGCATTTTTCTCTAGTGGCTACTCCTTATTTTCATCCTCTCTAAGCCTAAAAGAACCCAGAAGTGATGTTGGAAGTAAAAATCCTTCTACTTTATGACATTTCAGAATTTCCCCCTCTATTCCAAGTTAGTAATCATGTGCTTTGAGGATGATGCCATCCAGCTACCAACCTTTACACCATCTTGTCAAGCCCTCCACCAATTCCTCCTTCCCTCCTTTCCATACAAAATTTCATGCCTGGACCATAGCTTTCTACACTTATAAGTTTCTTAATTCCATAATAGCCATTCTCCATGTGGTCTTAAAATGGATGGCAGGGCCTATTTTCATTGTTATTAGCAATGTGACCTTGGATAATTTATTTAACCTCTTTGAGCCTAGAATAGAGATAATCATAACACCCACTTCACAAGGTTATTATGAAGACAAAATGAAAGAATATATACTAAATATTTAACGCAATGCTTGGCACAGTAAGTCTTCCAAAATATTATTCAGTGTTAACAATCTTTTTAGTCCTTTGATCCATATATTACCATCTTATCAACGCTTTCCTGTCTTCATCTCATTTCTTATTTAGCCTAGACATCAATATGTCTTTCTATCTCCGATAAAGCTCTTCTTTTTACCCTTGGATCTCCTGCCCTCTTGAGTTTATACCCTGTCAGGCAGACTTTAACTGCAAGGCATACTATGATCAAGATGTTGAGACTCCAATGGAGAAAATCTCGATAAATTAACAATATCCTCCCTTAACTCTTAAATTAGACTCTAGCTCTTCTGTGTGTCCCTACAGAACATTTTTTCCGCTTCTCTATGAGGAGACGTTTCAAAGCTTGTTTGAAGTCTCTTTCTAACTCCACCACATTCCCTCGCAGCAGGTGGCCTCCCCTCCCACTACAGAGACAAAATCATGACCTTCAAGCCTTAAATCCCTCAGGCTCCTGCCTTCACAGCTGTGGACTTATCTTTCCCTCCCACCCCATTCCTTCAAAGAATTCTCTAAGAAATAAGGCTATATCATTTGGAAAGGCTTATTAATATATCTATTTGTTGAACATAGGGAGTGCTCATTGCTATGTAAGAAAAAAAGATACTTCTCTCAATGGATTTAAAATCTGAATAAGCAAGTTGAAATAACTCAAATATGAAAAACCATCTAGAAAGTATTTAAATCTCACAGGCATAAGATATTTTAATTATATTCCCTACTTACGCATGATTGAAAAATTTAAATGGTAGAAAAATTATCATTCACATCATAGGTTGAATTATAATATTGTTAATAAATGTTATTGAATGTTTTAGAAGTGCATGTATTTTTTTCAACCACAAAGACAGTAAAACAAGAAATATTTCCTCTGTGTGTGTGTATATTTATATATACACACAAACACATATGTATATACACATGTTTGCGTGTCTGTGTGTGTGTACTTGTTTTTTGCTTAAGCATTAGATTCTCATGCCTGGCTATGCTACAGATATATTTGGTTCTAAAATGTTCCAGTTATATAATGTGATGATACATTCTTAGTGTGCTTAGTGCCCTTGAAAATCTCAGCCTCTCTAATAGAACATTCTACAGCAACATTCTTAGCATGAATACAAATCTCAGATTTTCAAGGGCAAACTGACTTCAAATATCCTGACCAGCTAGTTGACTGAATATTGATTGGTTCAATAATCATTTGCTGAGTATCTACCAGGCCAGGCACGGTTCAGGGAGGGAATGAGCAAAGGTAGATGATGGCCATGCAATTTTACAAACAGAATTATCAGGGAGACCCACAGAGGGGGTGGATCATTCAGAGCAGGGTTATTAAGAGAAGCTTTAGAGTCATATGTCCCACATTTGGGTTTGGATATTTAGTACATCAAATGTATAATCCCATTGCTTCTCATTCGCTCCTCCTTTTACCCAAACTCCAAACTCAGTAAATTGTAGCTTCCCTGTGTGCAGCTGTCAATGGCCACCTCCAGCCTTCCTCCCCAGCTCCATCATAACTGGTGCCTGTCCATACAACATCTCACATTAGCAATCCCAGTGTTGCTTTTTCTTCTCTCTAAAGATCCATGGGCATTTTTATTTGGTCACAGAGGCCTGACTTCACATCAGCAGGATAAAGATCTAGTCTGTTTCTTAATGTTATGGCTACGGGGGATATCACAAAAAGATTCCTAACTAATCAGCTTTGCTAAGTCCCCAGACATCCTGCATGTTTGCTGACCACGGCATGGGGGCAGGTAGGTCCAGAACCTGGGGCTGGCAATAGCAGCCCGGAGTCTACCCTAGGCCCTAACAGAGAAGAGTTTTATATGTTTAGGAATTTTTCTTTTATCAGTTTCTTCCTTTGAGGATGAGATCTAAAATCTCTTCTAGTGCTGCTGTTTCTAGAAAGTGGCACCATGAATTCCTATGTTGTCAGAACCCTCATCTTACTAAGCTAGAAACACTTTTATTTCCTATTGATTTCTGAGATGCCACACTTACCTGGTTTTCTCCTCACTAGCTACACTTCCAGGGCACCTTGGCAGCTCCTCTTTCATACTTGATTCTAGAGAAGGAAGTGCCTCGGGGATTTCTCCTTAGTCATCTGCTCTTTTCTTTGTATACATCTCCCTCATGCTCTTATTTAGCCCTGAGACTTCCAATCCAGTCTTTTTTTTTTTTTTTTTTTTTGAGATAGAGTTTTGCTCTTGTTGCCCAGGCTGGAGTGCAATGGTGCAACCTCGGCTCACTGCAACCTCCACCTCCCAGGTTCAAATGATTCTCCTGCCTCAGCCTCATGAGTAGCTGGGATTACAGACATATGCCACCACACCCAGCTAATTTTGTATTTTTAGTAGAGATGGGTTTCTCCATGTTGGTCAGGCTGATCTCAAACTCCCGACCTCAGGTGATCCACCTGACTTGGTCTCCCGTAGTGCTGGGATTACAGGCATGAGCCACCGTGCCCGGCCCCCCCAGTCCGGTCTTTATGCAGATGACTAACAAATTGACTTACCTAGCTCCAACCTCTCCCTTAAATGCTTGACTGATGTACCCACCTGCTTGCTCTACATCTGTGCTTGGTGCCTACTAAATATCTCAACCTTAACTTTCTCAGAGTCAGTGATCTCCTCCCCATCTCTCCCAGCCCTGCCTCCCATCTTGTTGCTGTAAATGGTACCACATCCACACAATTACTTTTGCCAAAAGCTGTGATAAGTCATGATCAATTTGTTTCTTTCCCTCTAATCTCACGTTTAATCTATAAACCCAGTTTTCTCTGCTCCCAAATATACCCACAATTTGGCCATTTTTCACCACTTCTATCGCAACCCCCCGAAGCCCCTTCAACCCTCTCCCTGACTGTGGCCACAGCCTCCTAAATATTCTTCCTCTCCTGCCTGACAGTCATATTTCTAAAGCATAAATTAGATGATCACATGCCTCTGCTAAAATATCTCCAGTGCCTTCCCATTATAACTGGCATAGAATTCGAACCGGTTCTTAGGGTGTGTAAAACTCACATGATCTGGCTCCTTCCTGCCTCTCTGTCCCTCGCTGCCTTGCCTCCGCTCTTCCCCTCATTTCCTAAGTTCCAGCTGCTGATTTTCTTGCTGTCCTCTGGATGCATCAAGTTTTTCTCTCTCAGAGCCTTGGGATTTGCTAGTCTCAGCGCTTAACATTCTCTTCCCCAGGCCTTCATATGGCTACCACCTGCTCATTGTTCAGGTTGCAACTCAAATGTCACCTTTTCAGAGAGAGCCTTCTCAATGCTCTAGATAAGGAGCACCGCCCCCCCCCGCCCCCCGCGCCTTTACCATATCACTTTAATTCCACTTCTTTTCTTCATAGTCTTTAGCAGTATTTGAAATTATCTGATATTTTGACACGTTTTATATCTGGCACCATCTGTCACACTCTAAGCTCCTTGAGGCATGAACTCTGAACTCTGTCCATTGTCTTTAAGGCTGCATTCTCAGTAGCTGGATCAGTGCCTGGCTGTGGTAAGTGCAGAGTACATGTTTGTTGACTGACTGACTGAATACTGGGCTTGACCAGCTCTTTTTGCTTTACCTCTTCAGTAACTGTGTAGAATATTGAAGTTTTCCAGTTAAGAGGGAATCTTTAGTCCTAGGCAGGAGGAGGATATATACTGAGATCTGGGAAGAATTTAGAAACACTTTGAAATATAGTCACGACTAAGCATCCAACAAAATAGTCCTTTATTTAACAAATATTTCTTAAGAATTAAAGATGTGTCAGACACTATAGGCTGTGGCAACAAGGCAAACAAATAATGGTTTCCATCCTTAAGGAGCTAATAATTTGCAAAGGAAGGTGGACATTATTTTAGTTTGGGCTGCTGTAGCAAAATACCATACACTGGGTAGCTTAAACTACTGATCTTTATTTTCTGACAGTCCTGGAGGCTAGAATTCCAAAGATGAGGGTGCCATCAGGGTCTGGTTCTGGTGAGAGTTCTCATCCTAGTTGCAGGACCACTGCCCTCTCGCTGAACCTCACATGGCCTTTCCTCAGTGTGTGTGCAGAAAGAGTGAGAGAGAAATCTCTTTTCCTCATCTTATAGGGCCACCATTTCTATCAGATTGCAGCTCTACCCTTGTAATCTCACTTGGCCTTAATTACCTCCTAAAGACCCTATCTCTAAATATAGTTGCATTAGCATTGGGGTTTAGGGCTTCAACATATAAATTCTGGGGGCATGTAATCCAGTCCATAGCAGACACATACACATGCCCTTGCAATTTACCAGCAGAGGAAATTGCAGAATACTAGAAACACAGGCAAGAAAAAGAGTATAACCTGGAATTAGTAGGCCTAGGCACTCGTCCGCAAGTATAGACCAGTGAAGCAAGCCAAGAAAATCGATTTTTCATAAGCTTCAAATGCCTGTAGGATCCAGAAACAAAGGGCCACCGGTCACAGAAAGTGTATTCTGCTAGAATAAGGTGATTCAGCACTGTAGTGGCTTAAATGGGGCTGATGGACACTCTGCTATTTCTGTGGAGGAAGAAGGGATCCTTTATTTCATCTTAGGCCTATGTAGCCTTTCAGGGGTTCCTGTGGTTTCTAGGATAATTTTGTCTCTCATGCCCTGTGTGACAGATTTCCAACAACCAAGAGAACTCTCACCCTCTGGTTGTTGCTGGAATGTTTGATTCAGTTTCTTGTACACATGGTCATTTCTGATAGTAATAGGCAAGACAGACTTGGAGGTTCACAGACTAGAGATTACCACTTCTTCCAGCAAGGCTAAGCAGGCCCAACTAAGGCAAAATTGCAAAATGTGTCTTCTCACTTCTTGGCTTCTCTTGTGAGTAACTTGGATATCGGGGGGGGGGGGGGGGGGAGCAAGATGGCCGAATAGGAACAGCTCCAGTCTCCAACTCCCAGCGCGAGCGACACAGAAGACCGGTGATTTCTGCATTTTCAACTGAGGTACTGGGTTCATCTCACTGGGGAGTGCCGGACGGTCGGTGCTGGTCAGCTGCTGCAGCCCGACCAGCTAGAGCTGAAGCAGGGCGAGGCATCGCCTCACCTGGGAAGCGCAAGGGGGAAGGGAATCCCTTTTCCTAGCCAGGGGAACTGAGACACACAACACCTGGAAAATCGGGTAACTCCCACCCCAATATTGCGCTTTAAGCAAACAGGCACACCAGATCATATCCCACACCTGTCCGGGAGGGTCCCACGCCCACGGAGTCTCCCTCATTGCTAGCACAGCAGTCTGTGATCTACCGGCAAGGCAGCAGCCAGGCTGGGGGAGGGGCGCCCGCCATTGCTGAGGCTTAAGTAGGTAAACAAAGCTGCTGGGAAGCTCCAACTGGGTGGAGCTCACAGCAGCTCAAGGAAACCTGCCTGTCTCTGTAGACTCCACCTCTGGGGACAGGGCACAGCTACACAACAACAACAAAAACAACAACAAAGCAGCAGAAACCTCTGCAGACGCAAACGACTCTGTCTGACAGCTTTGAAGAGAGCAGTGGATCTCCCAACACGGAGGTTGAGATCTGAGAAGGGACAGACTCCCTGCTCAAGTGGGTCCCTGACCCCTGAGTAGCCTAACTGGGAGACATCCCCCACTAGGGGCAGTCTGACACCCCACACCTCACAGGGTGGAGTACACCCCTGAGAGGAAGCTTCCAAAGCAAGAATCAGACAGGTACACTCGCTGTTCAGAAATATTCTATCTTCTGCAGCCTCTGCTGCTGATACCCAGGCAAACAGGGTCTGGAGTGGACCTCATGCAATCTCCAACAGACCTACAGCTGAGGGTCCTGACTGTTAGAAGGAAAACTATCAAACAGGAAGGACACCTACACCAAAACCCCATCAGTACATCACCATCATCAAAGACCAGAGGCAGATAAAACCACAAAGATGGGGAAAAGCAGGGCAGAAAAGCTGGAAATTCAAAAAATAAGAGCACATCTCCCCCGGCAAAGGAGCGCAGCTCATCGCCAGCAACGGATCAAAGCTGGACGGAGAATGACTTTGACGAGATGAGAGAAG